>NW_019385491.1:231025-237190 GCF_000671375.1 Centruroides sculpturatus | reverse complement strand
ATATATACACTAGTGTAATACAATGTCACTTCACACAAACGTTTATTATATGATTATAACACTTACGTGTTGTGGCTTTACAGGAGTGGAGTCTTGGAGAATGAACTCGTCTGCTAGTACTTTCAGTAGTATCGATGAAGTAAAGTCAGACGAGTTCATTCTCCAAGAGTCCACTCCTGTAACACCACAACACATAAGTGTTATAATCATATAATATACACTAGTGTTACTACCTGTCCGGTTTTCACCTGGACAGTCCGGGAATTGACTCACTGTCCGGGTGAACTATTAATTTTGTCCGGGAATTTTGTAGAAATTGTGAAATTACGATGAAAAAAGTTCTTTACAAATTTACACTATTTTAACAGTGAAAGAACTCTCACTCACTGAAACTCATCTGCAATTCTGCCATGTTTGTCTGTTTACGTGTGGTGCACAACCTGTCAACCTTTTTTTTTTGCATGTACAATCATGTCTACGAGCTAGGTTATCTGTACCTGTTATTTATTAATTTAGGTTACTTACATTACTCCTTCACAAGTCCCTAGTCCCTAACTGTAACTGTAACTGGTTTAGAACTGGCATGCACGTTATTCTTTGCATTGTAAAATGACATTGCGCATGCATCATGACTTCTGTTCAAACAAACCATCCAGGTCAGCGATTTTGAAAAGGTGGCAACACTAATATACACAGTACAACAACACAAGTCAAACTTGCAAGATTCTAATTTTGTATGATTTTTGTTTCTTTTGACAACCCCCCATTAAATAATATATCCTACTAGTAGTAATTGCACCTTTTCTATAAAACTTTTTCATAAACAATTACAAGTAGCATATATCATCATAGATGGTGCCTACCCTAAAATCTCCTTGCATATCCATCTGCCAACCTTAAAATTGATTCAAGTCTACCTGACCATTCCTGGGAGTTTCATTAAATATGAACTAATTGTTCAAGTAATTACACATTCTCAAACTTTTTTCTACTTACATATCTTACTAAAAATCAACTACTAAATTTTAAAAATTAGTTTGATGATAAAATGTACAGACACCATTAAAATGTTCTGCCCAACCTTCCAGAATCTTACTGTCATTACTATATATCATTCAATTCTACATTTACTATAATTAGGTGACCCAGATAATGTAGCCATTTTGTAAAGACAGTGCCCCTTCTAGTTTGTGAAAAACACACATGAAAACATTGAATACAAATGAAAATGGAGAAACCAGAAAGCATTTGTAAAACCAATAAACAGAGTTCTTGGATATTCAAACACATTCTGATTTTAAATAAATAATTTTCTATCTGTGGACTAAGATAATCACATACCACTTATTGTAGAATTAGATTGTTGAATGGCTTNTGTTGAATTACCCTTTCCCATTAATTCTAAAATCTCGAGCAAGCTACAAATATTTTGTATATTCCATGTATACTAAAAAAAAAAAAAAAACTGTTAAAAAAATAAAACTGATAACTACTTCAATCATGAATTCTTTATTTACTTTTACTTAAAAAGATAGAGGAAAAACATTAACATTTTTATATGAACCAAACAAGTTATATATGATGAATGAAATGAGTCATTTTAACAAGGAAACTAGTATTACGTAAAGATCTTGATTCCACTAAAACTTTTTGTATAAATGAATTTGTCATTCAATAACCTTGAATTTACCATATATACACATAAACACACAAAAAATGTTTTTCATTTATGACTCTTTCCACACCATGAGTGCTAAGAATGCCTAACTGTAACTAACATGAATTATCTCTAAATAATTCTAAGTATAAAAACCTAATAACACTAACATTGCTAGTTATTCAATTTCCATATAATAATAATAATAAAAACCTTTGTTGTTAGATATTTGAATTATTTAATGACATTATTTTAGAATTTTAAACACTTGTCATAATGAATCTTTGAAAAAAAAAAAAAAAATTGTTATCACTAATTACTTTCTATTTCTAATCTTTGTGATTATGTAATATTAAACCAATATATTTGCATATGCATACAAAATTGACAAATATCACTTCAAGATAAAATGATTCAAAAATTTTTAAGTTGAAAAACTCAACAAAACATGAAAACTCAATCCAATCTCTAAGTATGAGTTACCTTATTATTATTATTTTTTATTTACTTAACAAGTCAGTATTCATGCTTGTTAAGGTATATAAAATTATTAAAATAACATGATGACTTTAATAGTATCATATATTTTGAAAAATTATAATAATTTAAAACTGTATAAAAGATATATAGAAGTTAATTTTTCTTTATATTTTTTCTGTAGATGTTATACAAGCATGGTGGATTTTATAAAACTTAATCATTATTATGAATATTTTTACAACGAATAAATAAATAAATAAATGTAAACACACAATGCATGATAGATAAAAGTGGGATTTACTCTCCATATAATCCGTCATATTGTGACACTTATCTCACTGTAGGGTAATGTTTTTAATATATTTTGGAAATAATCTGAATGATGATATTACAGTCAAAATTAAAATTAACTGTACTGAAAATATCAGTCTAAACTCTAATTTATAAAAGTAGTTTTTTAATTCAGAAATAAAATGCAAAGGTATCTCAGTAGTAGGAAGCCAGGAAAGCTTAATGAACTGTGAAAATGCTAGACAAAATATCAAGTAATAGTTTAGCTTAGAAAAACTTGACAGTTTGACAAAAGCATTCTTTAACCTATATAGTGCATTTTGTTCGTACGATAATCAATTGAGAATAAGAATCTTTCAATGTAATGTGATCCTTCTTGAACTTTAACAATTAGCAAAAATATATGTTTCTATCTTATAAACATGGTTTCTAATTTCAAATAATAATAGTACATTTACTTTGAATGACGACAGCAATTCAGTTCAAAAATATATTTTTACTGTATAATGAAACAATGCAATTAACTTGATCAAATGCTGAACATGCACTATTACAAATTTATTCATTTTTGAAACAATTATAGAATGGAATACAAAAATTCAAACAGCTGACTTTAATATACAAAATTTGAATCTAAAAGAATAATGTTGCAGTATTTAGAATAAAAAATTTGAATTTTTTTGAATGTTTTAAATTTAACATACAACAATGATTATTAAAACAAAAAATACTAATAAAACTTTAGTTAAATGTGCAATGCAACATTAAATAGTTATAGCACTTCGACTTTTGTAAATTATAACTAAAATTATCAAATTAAGACATGGTTTTACCTCTGTACACAAATACAAAACTGTAGATAATAAAAGGCATTCAGAAGGTGATAAGGAGAATAGGGAGAAGAAAGCACCCTTAGTGCCTATGCTGTTTTATTACTGCCTTAAAGAGTGAGATTTGTAGGTCTAGCACAGGGCTTCTAAAACTTTTTTTATTCACGACCCCATTTATGATTGTGATTTTTTTCGCAACCCAACAAATATAAAATAAAGATATATACAAATTTGCAAAAACAATAATGGTGTACTACCATAGTTTACTCTTGTGTTACAATGGAACAGAGACAACTGAATATACTGAAAAGTGACAACACTACATTAGTTCACACTACAATCAGTGTTGCTGAATCGTTGTCTCGCTGCACCAGAAGTGACACAAAGAGCAACTCACAAAACCTATGACACAAAGCGTGCCATTTTCAAACTCTCACAAATTATTTTCAATATTTTGCATTAAAATTAGTTTAAGAAGCCCTGGTCTAGCAGTACTATGCATATGTAGCTAGAACTATTTCTAAGACTAACCTTTCTCACTAATTTCTAGCCTTTAAACTTCTTCTAACCGACGCTCCACAGTGTACCCGAGGAAGGCCTATTAAGAAGGCCGAAAACGTTTGTACTCCAGTTAATAAGGCTAGAAATTAGTGAGAAAGGTTTTGTGCTGTTAGTCCTGGTCTAGCAGGTTACAGAGGTTGTTAGTTGTGATATACAGGGTCTCTGAATGAATAAAATGTCACATTCCATACATGAATAGAGCAAAATGGCATCTGACCACAAAGATTCACTGCCATACCCCAGAACTCTCCTAAATGATTCCATGGCTTGTCATGTGTGATATCATTCTGATGCTCCATTATCTTAGTCCAGGGATGGCAAACCTTTTTGAATCTACACACCATACAGTAAGCACTTATCTTTAAAAATGTTTGTGGGGGCAAAGTTTTAGACTTAAAATAATAATAATATTCAAAGAAATTACATGAATATGCTTTAATTACACTCCCTAGGTATGGATCTAGGATGTGACAGAAATTCATGTACACATTCTATCAGTTTTATTAATTAATCAAGGTGGTCATCAGGATAATGGTTTTAATGATGTTTATTTGCATTTCTGCAGAATTCATCATAACGGTTATTTGTATAATATTTATGGAGTCATTTATATCTTCTTTGCATAATGAGTCTTCTATTTAGTGAACAATATTGTACCTTCTTTATGCATTCAATGGCTTTGGTCAGCTATATAATTTCAAATCCTGCTCTGGGCTGATTCGTTTCTTTCAAACAATTCTAAAATTATTGAGCTGCAATTTGAGAAAATTGTAGATCTATAAATTCCCACTGTTATCAGTCTGTTTTTCTTTAATCTCAAGAATTGAGTTAGATATATGAAAGTCAAGACCAGATATGGAAACTTTAGGGGCAAGAAGTCCCAATTAACTATATAACTACTTCCGATGCAAACCAGATGTCACATTATTTCAATTCAAAACTTTCCCTGAAAGCAGTTAATAATGACTGGCACAACTCTATTGCTAATGGGAAAGTATGATGTACGTGCAGGGGCAAGACACTACAGTATTAATTAATTTGAGGTGGAGAACATATATTTTAAATTAAATAAATTAAAAACATGATTAAAATTGCAGCCCATCATTGTAACAATGTCACAATAAATAACTGCTCATTTAATAAATATTAAATTACTGTAGTTATTAATTTTGATAAGAGATGGCACCTAACATCTACCTAATACTAAATTACTTAATATCTAATTATTATTAGTAACAAAAAATAGCCCAATTAATTATGACAATTGTTTAGTTTATTATTAATACATCAAGCTTAGTGATGTTTATATATATATAATTTCAAATGCACTAATATGACATTAGTGCATTTTCTACTTCACTATCTCACATTCATACAAATCAGGCCTAATTAGGTCATTTTTTTTGAAAAATGTCCACTTTCTTGTAAAGCATCATCTATGTTAACATAGTCATCAATATTGAAATTTAATAACAAAATTTGACCTGACTACAAGAGCTTGTCATCTAGTTCTTTTTCATTATAAAGTTTTATTTATACTCTTATATCTAGAAAATCTATTTCACAATAAACTATTTTTTGTTATTGAGTAATTTGTTATACAGTTTCCAAATTCATACCAAGATACATTACATCAAAGTCATGACTATCTCTTTTCATTATAAGATGATTATAAAGTATTTTGTTTTAAAGAGCTTTGATATATAAATATCATTCTCTAAATATGAACTGAAAAATTAGTTCAAAATTTCACAGATTAAATAAACTGTAACATCCTCTGTATCACAAATGGCAAACCTTTTTGAGAACACATACCATATACAGTAGACCCCTCTATAACACAGGTTCCTATAGTTCGGATTCCTACATGATGGCGAAAAAATTGCAACAGTATCTGTACAAACATGGTAAAAAACTCCTATAATTCAGTAAAACGTCATCGGGCAGCTGAACTACTTTCCGCCATCCAGCGCCATGCTACGGAGAGTTTAGGCGGGTAAATTGAGTTTACTATCATCTGTACAGTATTATATATAAATTAGGTACTGTACATATAATTATATATTAATTATATATAAATTAGGTACTGTATATATAATTATATATTAACTTAATTTATTGTAACTTTATTATAATTATATATATGCTTTCTGCCGCCTGGCAACACGCTACGGAGATTTTAGGCTAGTAAGTTCAGTTTATTATCATCTGTACAGTATGTAAATTAGGTACCGTAAGTCTAATACAGCACTAATTTTATACATTTCTTGTGAAAGAAACACTTCTTATTCAACGGCCATAAAAATTATTTATATTAATGATGTCTCCAAAGGTCAAGTTATTTTT
>NW_019385491.1:219979-229607 GCF_000671375.1 Centruroides sculpturatus | reverse complement strand
TAATTTTATACATTTCTTGTGAAAGAAACATTTCTTATTCAACGGCCATAAAAATTATTTATATTAATGATGTCTCCAAAGTTCAACGAAGTTTTCGCAGAAAAATAACTTATCAGAAATCGCGGCCGCCGTTTGGTGCGCTGCTCCGCGACGAAAACAAGCTTAAGCAATGGCGACGTCGAATGGTGCACATTCGGTAAGTAATCCTACAATTTTTTGTTTATAGCATAGTTTATACGAATTATTCCCCAAAAAATATACGTATTTGGGAAATGTTGAGTCGAATTAGTCTAGGAATCGATTAATTTTATGGAAGAAAACCTTTCAAACAGCTGTAGTCTGTAAACTTCACACGTGTCGGGCTGTGATTGGCAAGGATTCGTACAAAATGGATTCATAAAGAACGGAACGTATCTACCGTGTTATAGGGGGGGGTCGACTGTAGTAAGAATACTTAGCTTTAATTAAAGATGTTTGCTTGTGCCAAAGTTTTAAACTTCAAATAATGACATTTAAAGAAATTAAACAAATATGCTTTAATTAGAATAAATGTAAAAAGACTAGCTAAAATAATTATCAGATGATAAACCAAAAGGATGATTGAAAAAGAGATGATAAATTGAAATTGTATGTTGCATTATGTGCCAGACGATTTCTCCTTATTTTGCCTCTTTGGGCACGTATGCCATAGGTTTGCCATCCCTGCTCTATATCATACTTCTCATAGCTTTCAAATTCTATTTTTCCATCAATATCTGCAAATCCATTATCATCCCCATCAATCAAGATTTTCATCAAACCTTCTAATAAATTTTTAATCAAGTTTATCTAATTTTTTTTCTATTTAATTCCAAAATTGATAAAAACTTCAAAAAATGCCCAATGAGAATGATGGATCTTTATGCTGAATAAAGGAAAGTGGAAATATTTTCAAAAATTTATTTTATGCTTATGCAAAACTGAATGCAGTTCCTAAATTTAATTTGAACTATTGTTTTTACTGATATTCTCATTTTTTTTACCAGACTTGCTACACACTAGTTTTCTAAAACACAATTGTTTCATCTTGGTTGTTTGGATCAAGGTCCATGAACATATGTATGTACAGTACATACATCAGTTTGGATATTCCTTTGCAGGTAAATTTACAGAAAAATTTTGAACTGTTCATTTACAATGTTTTCAGACAACAAATTTTCTTATTTATTTAAATAGGCTTTTTAAATCAAAATTATTCTTAAATTTATTTACTTGTTTATTTTAAAAATTAATTTAAAATTATGCAAATTTAGCAGTAAAATATTAAGATGGGTTGTAACAAATGTAAATATTAACATATTAATTTTTTATATATACATATTGTATATAGAAAAAATTAAGCAGTAACACTGTTGAAGAGGGATCAATTAACATGTTATGTTATGTTTACAGAAAAAACTACTACAGGTGATAAAGATTTTTTGATTTTTCTGATTATGAACTCCTCATGCTGATAACTAATAGATCGATGTAATTGTCCTATTAATCCAATACGTCCACATAGACAATTTTTCAAAAATAAAGTACAATTAAGGACAGTAAGGCAATTAAGTTAACAGTGCTATAAGTTAAAAACATTACCAACAGATAGGATGGATTCAATTATTAAGTATTGGCAAAAACATTACAAAATACATCATAACATGTTTGAAATATTCTATCTTTTTCTATCCCTTTAGAACTATGACAGTATATATTATATATATATATATACACTAGTGTAATACAATGTCACTTCACACAAACGTTTATTATATGATTATAACACTTACGTGTTGTGGCTTTACAGGAGTGGAGTCTTGGAGAATGAACTCGTCTGCTAGTACTTTCAGTAGTATCGATGAAGTAAAGTCAGACGAGTTCATTCTCCAAGAGTCCACTCCTGTAACACCACAACACATAAGTGTTATAATCATATAATATACACTAGTGTTACTACCTGTCCGGTTTTCACCTGGACAGTCCGGGAATTGACTCACTGTCCGGGTGAACTATTAATTTTGTCCGGGAATTTTGTAGAAATTGTGAAATTACGATGAAAAAAGTTCTTTACAAATTTACACTATTTTAACAGTGAAAGAACTCTCACTCACTGAAACTCATCTGCAATTCTGCCATGTTTGTCTGTTTACGTGTGGTGCACAACCTGTCAACCTTTTTTTTTTGCATGTACAATCATGTCTACGAGCTAGGTTATCTGTACCTGTTATTTATTAATTTAGGTTACTTACATTACTCCTTCACAAGTCCCTAGTCCCTAACTGTAACTGTAACTGGTTTAGAACTGGCATGCACGTTATTCTTTGCATTGTAAAATGACATTGTGCATGCATCATGACTTCTGTTCAAACAAACCATCCAGGTCAGCGATTTTGAAAAGGTGGCAACACTAATATACACAGTACAACAACACAAGTCAAACTTGCAAGATTCTAATTTTGTATGATTTTTGTTTCTTTTGACAACCCCCCATTAAATAATATATCCTACTAGTAGTAATTGCACCTTTTCTATAAAACTTTTTCATAAACAATTACAAGTAGCATATATCATCATAGATGGTGCCTACCCTAAAATCTCCTTGCATATCCATCTGCCAACCTTAAAATTGATTCAAGTCTACCTGACCATTCCTGGGAGTTTCATTAAATATGAACTAATTGTTCAAGTAATTACACATTCTCAAACTTTTTTCTACTTACATATCTTACTAAAAATCAACTACTAAATTTTAAAAATTAGTTTGATGATAAAATGTACAGACAGCATTAAAATGTTCTGCCCAACCTTCCAGAATCTTACTGTCATTACTATATATCATTCAATTCTACATTTACTATAATTAGGTGACCCAGATAATGTAGCCATTTTGTAAAGACAGTGCCCCTTCTAGTTTGTGAAAAACACACATGAAAACATTGAATACAAATGAAAATGGAGAAACCAGAAAGCATTTGTAAAACCAATAAACAGAGTTCTTGGATATTCAAACACATTCTGATTTTAAATAAATAATTTTCTATCTGTGGACTAAGATAATCACATACCACTTATTGTAGAATTAGATTGTTGAATGGCTTTTGTTGGATGTATTGTGTGGATAGTTTTGAAACAATATTCCATTTTTGGTAAGAGTTTTCTTATTCTATCAAAACATAATTTCATAGCATTTTAAATTATATAAATAAGAAGAATTTTAAAATATATCTTTTAATAAAAAGTGGTTTAAGCATGTTTTTTATAGAACATCTCACATAAAAATTACCTTTTACAGCAATTATTTATGCCTCAATCTTAAAGCTAACCGCACCCATTCATTTTATAAAGGTCATTATGTAGTTGGTTAAATTAGAATAACTATCTTCTTCTTTTGGAGTTTTGCAAAATTTTCTACAATCTAAGCACCTTCAGACACATTTCATCCATTTCCAGAGTCAAAATAAAACATTTGATGTTTCAAATTTTACCAAATGCAACTTCTATTTCAAATATCTCTACTTTTTTATTCAAATCAGATGAAAACACTTAGATTTTAGAAAATTTTGTAAAACTCTAGTAGTAGTGCAGTAGGTGGTTATTGTAATTTTATGTGAAACTGGAGTATAGCAGTTTGTTAACAAATGAGAATAAATTTTATATATTTATGTATTTCGTTGTAATCATTTTTTAATATATCTGTTAATTATATCTATAACAACAAATTTTTCTAAATTCAAGCTTTTCACTTAGTTTCTACTCCATCTTTTGAGATGATATAACATCTTTAAATGCAATGTCTTCACAAACATGGATTTATGGCAAAACTAAATATTTAAAGTTTGTATGTATGGCATTTTTTAGAAATTGTCCATTCTCTAACATTAACATTTTCTTTGCATTTAAAACTACTGCCTTACGCATATATACATTTCAATGGAAGCTTTAAATTTCTGATTAATTTGTGAAAACATAATTTTTTTTTCTAAAATATTTCCATATACAAAGTTTTGTTTAAATTGTGATAGATACATGAGATCATCTACTCTTTGGTGCAAGAAAGCTGTTTTTCTTTTATAAATCTTACAAGGGAATGGCATGATGTTGGGATCATCAATTTTGATCAAACTCAATGGGGTTATAGTGCATCCCTAACAACTGACATGTGCCAAGCAATAAGGTACAATATTCAAAATTGAACAAAAAAATTGAGTTTGAAAATTGTAAATCACTTAAAAGCTTTAGAATTTCATAAATCATTCATAAAGTGTCCAGTGGGAGTGTGCTGGTTTCATAGCCATAGAGTTGGTGTTTTGAATCTCTTTGGAATTAATATAATTTTTTTCCTAAAATTATAATTTTCACTTTATTTTTGGTACTTTTAAATTTGTAATATTTACTAGGGTAATCCAAAAGTAAGGTATCCTAATTTTTTTAGAAATACAAAGAAATGTTTATTTTTAATAATGTTTACATTATTTTAAAGCTTGAACATTTATGTATTTTTCTACATAATCGCCATTTCAGTCAATGCATTTTTGTAGGCATTGTGGCAGTTTTTATATGTTTATGTCATACTAGCTCGTCGCCATGTCGCAGGACCCATCTTGTGCATACCTATGAATGGTGCTTCAAGAAACCCCAGGAACCAAAATGCAGAGATCATCCAGAGTGATCTGCCGATTTTCACGCGTGGTTTGCTCAACTTTCACAACTGTCTTGTCGGAAATTGACGGTCTTCTGCTTCTTTCATAATTGTGAATTTCAGTATGACCAGCTGCAAACTTTCTACACCACTTGCGGATACTTTTGACATCCATTCACAACTCGCCATACACTTCCATCAATTGGCAATGAATTTCAATTGGTTTGACACGACATGGCAGCGAGCTGGCATGACATGGGCATACAAAAACTGCCACAACACCTAAAAAAATGCATTGACTGAAATGCCAATTATGTAAAAGTATAGATAAATGTTCATGCTTTAAAATGATGTAAACATTATTAAAAATAAACATTTCTTTGTATTTCTAAAAAATAGGAGACCTTACTTTTGGGATTACCCTCGTATTTAAAAATTACTTTCAATATTTACGTACATAGGGATAAATACTAACATTTATTTATAATTTATTTGGGAAGAGAAATAGAAATAAACAAAATTATCATTATTCAAGGCCAATTTTGTTAATAAAAAAGACATTTTTATTAACATTATTCAATCTGTCTGTTTTCCAAGAACACAATTTTGTGAATGATAATTGTTGTAGAAGCATGTAAAAGAAACATTTCTGCAGTGTGCACATTGAATAATTGCAGATATTTACAATAAGAATATTTACATATGTCACTGGAAAAACAAACTTGATTAATGTTTAAAAACATTTCTCCATCATCATCTGACTGGGAGGAAATTATTTGTATCGTGTCAAATTTGAAAATATCAGAGCACTTCATCTTTTTTTTTTTCTACTGCCTTTGCAACTTCTGAAAGTCATGAACTCTCAGCAGCAATTAAGTCGTGATTTTGAAGGATGCTTTCACAATATGTAAATTTTGTAATATTGTCATGCAGTAATTTTTCTGCAGAACACATTTCTATGCTTAGAAATGTGTTATGGCTTCAGCATAAGATGTTGAAGCCATCTTTTCTTTCTTTAGCAAACAAAGATGCAATTATAAACATATTTAGGTTAAACAATAACTTATTTGCCAGAATAAGACTGTACATCAATGTACAGAAAATGTTATGTCTTTAAATAAGTATTGTTAGGTAGCATTTGTTAATTGCTTTTGACATTGACTTGTTACTTGAAACAGATGGATTTTATTATTTTATTACCTTGTTTATTGTGCATTTGGAGTTTTCTAAAATAAATCAGTTTTTCTCTCTGATAGTGTAATAAATTTAAAAGTATCAAGAATAAATTGAAAATTATAGTTTTAGGGGGAAAAAAATACATTAATACCAACAAGATTCAAAACACCAACCTCAAAGTTATGAAACCAGCATGCTCCCACCATACCACCTTATGAATGATGGAAATTCTAAAAGTTTTAAATAATTTACAATTTTCAAATTTAAGTTTTTCATTTAATTTTGAGTGTTGCACCTTATTGTTTTGCATATGCCAGTTGTTGGGGATGCACTATAATCTCACCAAGTTTGATCAAAATTAGTGACCTGAACATCATGCCATCCCCTCATAAGTCACATGTGAAAATCACATTTTCTAGGATACAGATTATAAGAAATTAATTTTTATAATTTTAATATTCGTACAGTTAAATTCGAAAGTTTATTATTTCTAGATTTAATTCGACCTGATTATATTTAATCAAATCTAGAAACTAATTTGAAGTGTAATCATTACCTTCTCCAACAGATCAGTTTTGACTTCTCTTAAGCAAACTTAATCACTCGTATTTAAACTAACTTTATATATAGATTTACTGTATTATAAAATGTACAAATGCTTTATATATTAACTTNAATCTAAAAGAATAATGTTGCAGTATTTAGAATAAAAAATTTGAATTTTTTTGAATGTTTTAAATTTAACATACAACAATGATTATTAAAACAAAAAATACTAATAAAACTTTAGTTAAATGTGCAATGCAACATTAAATAGTTATAGCACTTCGACTTTTGTAAATTATAACTAAAATTATCAAATTAAGACATGGTTTTACCTCTGTACACAAATACAAAACTGTAGATAATAAAAGGCATTCAGAAGGTGATAAGGAGAATAGGGAGAAGAAAGCACCCTTAGTGCCTATGCTGTTTTATTACTGCCTTAAAGAGTGAGATTTGTAGGTCTAGCACAGGGCTTCTAAAACTTTTTTTATTCACGACCCCATTTATGATTGTGATTTTTTTCGCAACCCAACAAATATAAAATAAAGATATATACAAATTTGCAAAAACAATAATGGTGTACTACCATAGTTTACTCTTGTGTTACAATGGAACAGAGACAACTGAATATACTGAAAAGTGACAACACTACATTAGTTCACACTACAATCAGTGTTGCTGAATCGTTGTCTCGCTGCACCAGAAGTGACACAAAGAGCAACTCACAAAACCTATGACACAAAGCGTGCCATTTTCAAACTCTCACAAATTATTTTCAATATTTTGCATTAAAATTAGTTTAAGAAGCCCTGGTCTAGCAGTACTATGCATATGTAGCTAGAACTATTTCTAAGACTAACAGCACAAAACCTTTCTCACTAATTTCTAGCCTTTAAACTTCTTCTAACCGACGCTCCACAGTGTACCCGAGGAAGGCCTATTAAGAAGGCCGAAAACGTTTGTACTCCAGTTAATAAGGCTAGAAATTAGTGAGAAAGGTTTTGTGCTGTTAGTCCTGGTCTAGCAGGTTACAGAGGTTGTTAGTTGTGATATACAGGGTCTCTGAATGAATAAAATGTCACATTCCATACATGAATAGAGCAAAATGGCATCTGACCACAAAGATTCACTGCCATACCCCAGAACTCTCCTAAATGATTCCATGGCTTGTCATGTGTGATATCATTCTGATGCTCCATTATCTTAGTCCAGGGATGGCAAACCTTTTTGAATCTACACACCATACAGTAAGCACTTATCTTTAAAAATGTTTGTGGGGGCAAAGTTTTAGACTTAAAATAATAATAATATTCAAAGAAATTACATGAATATGCTTTAATTACACTCCCTAGGTATGGATCTAGGATGTGACAGAAATTCATGTACACATTCTATCAGTTTTATTAATTAATCAAGGTGGTCATCAGGATAATGGTTTTAATGATGTTTATTTGCATTTCTGCAGAATTCATCATAACGGTTATTTGTATAATATTTATGGAGTCATTTATATCTTCTTTGCATAATGAGTCTTCTATTTAGTGAACAATATTGTACCTTCTTTATGCATTCAATGGCTTTGGTCAGCTATATAATTTCAAATCCTGCTCTGGGCTGATTCGTTTCTTTCAAACAATTCTAAAATTATTGAGCTGCAATTTGAGAAAATTGTAGATCTATAAATTCCCACTGTTATCAGTCTGTTTTTCTTTAATCTCAAGAATTGAGTTAGATATATGAAAGTCAAGACCAGATATGGAAACTTTAGGGGCAAGAAGTCCCAATTAACTATATAACTACTTCCGATGCAAACCAGATGTCACATTATTTCAATTCAAAACTTTCCCTGAAAGCAGTTAATAATGACTGGCACAACTCTATTGCTAATGGGAAAGTATGATGTACGTGCAGGGGCAAGACACTACAGTATTAATTAATTTGAGGTGGAGAACATATATTTTAAATTAAATAAATTAAAAACATGATTAAAATTGCAGCCCATCATTGTAACAATGTCACAATAAATAACTGCTCATTTAATAAATATTAAATTACTGTAGTTATTAATTTTGATAAGAGATGGCACCTAACATCTACCTAATACTAAATTACTTAATATCTAATTATTATTAGTAACAAAAAATAGCCCAATTAATTATGACAATTGTTTAGTTTATTATTAATACATCAAGCTTAGTGATGTTTATATATATATAATTTCAAATGCACTAATATGACATTAGTGCATTTTCTACTTCACTATCTCACATTCATACAAATCAGGCCTAATTAGGTCATTTTTTTTGAAAAATGTCCACTTTCTTGTAAAGCATCATCTATGTTAACATAGTCATCAATATTGAAATTTAATAACAAAATTTGACCTGACTACAAGAGCTTGTCATCTAGTTCTTTTTCATTATAAAGTTTTATTTATACTCTTATATCTAGAAAATCTATTTCACAATAAACTATTTTTTGTTATTGAGTAATTTGTTATACAGTTTCCAAATTCATACCAAGATACATTACATCAAAGTCATGACTATCTCTTTTCATTATAAGATGATTATAAAGTATTTTGTTTTAAAGAGCTTTGATATATAAATATCATTCTCTAAATATGAACTGAAAAATTAGTTCAAAATTTCACAGATTAAATAAACTGTAACATCCTCTGTATCACAAATGGCAAACCTTTTTGAGAACACATACCATATACAGTAGACCCCTCTATAACACAGGTTCCTATAGTTCGGATTCCTACATGATGGCGAAAAAATTGCAACAGTATCTGTACAAACATGGTAAAAAACTCCTATAATTCAGTAAAACGTCATCGGGCAGCTGAACTACTTTCCGCCATCCAGCGCCATGCTACGGAGAGTTTAGGCGGGTAAATTGAGTTTACTATCATCTGTACAGTATTATATATAAATTAGGTACTGTACATATAATTATATATTAATTATATATAAATTAGGTACTGTATATATAATTATATATTAACTTAATTTATTGTAACTTTATTATAATTATATATATGCTTTCTGCCGCCTGGCAACACGCTACGGAGATTTTAGGCTAGTAAGTTCAGTTTATTATCATCTGTACAGTATGTAAATTAGGTACCGTAAGTCTAATACAGCACTAATTTTATACATTTCTTGTGAAAGAAACACTTCTTATTCAACGGCCATAAAAATTATTTATATTAATGATGTCTCCAAAGGTCAAGTTATTTTT
>NW_019385491.1:203789-211163 GCF_000671375.1 Centruroides sculpturatus | reverse complement strand
ATATATATATTATAAACCTATTATTGTGCTAAAGAAAATGAAGACTGAATAAATGCTCAAATGTGCTTAAATTTTTTCTACAGATTGTGCTTTAATTTTTTAGCCTTTGATTTCCAAAATCAGGTTTTCCTAACTATTAAATCAGTCTCATCTACAATCTAAGGTTGGCAAATATGCATATTTTTCATCAGTTGTACTTAATCATCAAGCATGTACATAAATAAATAAATAAATCAGCAAGGAGTTACTTAACTTTCCCATCAACATTTAAAACTGTGGAGGCACCATTCATTATAATTTTTTTTTAAATTTCTTATATTTTTAATTATTATAAAATAGCAAAAAGCTTAATTTTGAGGGTAAAGATAGATTCTATAAAATTGTCAATGCTAATAACAAGTAAAATCACCATTAAGTCCAACTCTACTTGAGATATGACAAATGATCCTCTTTATCTCCCCACCCCCTCAACCTTTAACCACTAGCATCCTTAATACACAAACCTCCCTGAAAAACTTCAGAAATTTTTGACAAAAAGCACAGGAGTTATTAAGCTTCAAAAAGGTAAACAAAATCGTGCCACAAACATCCATACATACAGAAAAACCCAAATTTTTTGTTTTTGCATTTCTCAACATTTCAAGATTCCGAGTCCAAAAATGTAAAAATCAGTCATTTTTTGACCGATCACCATACGTTCCCCTCTGTTATAAATAACAGATTCGGAAAAGTAAAAAACTTAACACACACTACATTGATAATACTAGATGATACCAGATTAAAAAACAAGCAAGTATAAATATACTCTGTTACAAAAAAATCGATACACTTTAAAGTTAGCATGCAACATTAACCCAAATTTTGCATTTGGAATAGTAGTGAAAAAATAAAATTCATTAAACATCACAGCATAAGAATACATTAAAGCACATTTTTATTACAATGCTACAAATTAGAAAATGGAAAACTAGTAGTGTATAACAATGAATGTAAACTGACCAACATCAGAGATTGCTTTATAACTTACTAATATGCAACTGTTCTTTAATGGTGTTATGATGATGTAACAAAGTTTTTATTTTTCACTAATTTATGTGCAGAATTTGATTAACATTGCACCTCGGCTTTAACGCGCATCAAATTTCCTGCGAGCGTGTATAATCCGTCGCGCGGATAATCCACTCTATTTATATTAACTAAATCTCTTCAACCAATATAAATTGATAAGTATAATTTTAGTTTTAAAATATAAAATTCACTGATGCATTACTGAAGAAATTGTCAATTATATAAGGCATTTATGCTTTTTATATATGAAGTTATACAAAAATTTAGCATGCATATTACAATACATACTTAATTAGTTTTGAAATTACTTATTAGAAGGAAGTAAAACAATAAATAATATCTGTAATTTTAATAGGAATTTTATTATTGCAATTATTAGAATATTTTGTATTAATTTTCATATGTTAGACTCTGCTACATTTACAAAGTTCACTCGAATAATAGGTTTAAAGACAGATAAATATTATATTATTATTCAATTTATTTTCACTATGACGTATCCAATAACTGACTTGAAACTAGTTTTTATCAGAATAAATATTTCTTACATTACGTCATTACAATAATCAATTTCTCGTATTTTGAATGTAATTTGCGTTACTTATTATAAATTAAATTCTAAAGACTGTGTTAAATATTTACCTTTAATAAAAACGATTACCTAAAGTAAAAAACCAAACGATTTACACTACGTTTAAGAGATTTTTTTTTTTTTTTTTTCGTTTGGTAGAAAGCGCTACCTGCCGTTAATGATTAATTATACACAGCAATTTCTACTTTGATTATTTTGTAAAAGTTTTTTTACGGTAATATTATTGAAGCAAAATATTTTTAATAAAATTTTTAATATTTGTAAAGTATTTATCTTTAAATGTTTAAGATATCTTCGTTATAGATAAATTTTCTTAAATCTATGGGAAAAGTAATGTCCGCACATAAGCTGAGAATTCCTCATTTATTATAAGACGGGAGGAATTGCCCACAAGTGGCCAATCGGTTCCGTTCCCTAAACACTGGGATTTCGGTCGTGGATTCGGGCCTCGCCCGGATGTGGAGTTTTCCTGGCTTTCTCCACGTGTGTACGCCTGAATAGGGGACAGTTATCTTTAAAAAGACCTCAAGAGAAGGCATTCTCCCTAGGCAAATCGCCCAAATGTTGCGTTGGCGTAACTTAGCTAAACAAATAAACAAACTATATACGAACTTCCGATGCAAACCAAAAGTCATATTATTTCAATTCTAAAACTTTCCTTTGAAAAGTGTTAGACAAATGACCCGGCACGACTCTATCGTTAAAGGAAAAATTTGATGTATAGGGACAAGCCACTACAGTACTAATTTGAGATAGAGACCATATATTTTAAATAAAATAAATTAAAAACATGATTAAAAATTGCAGCCCGGCATTGTGACGATATCACAATAAATAATTGCTCATAGTTCATACAATGTGTTTTGCATATACAGTATGAAAGTTATATACCTATGATATAATTTGAAATTTTACACAATATGCCAATTCATAAGCATATAATAAAATTTTCATAAAACAGAAGAATCAGTTTTTCAGATAGACGCGCTAAAGTTATATAAGGGCATTCATCGTAATATGCAATTAATTGGGGTTTCAAGAAAGCATCGTGCTGTGCTAAAACAGTAAAGTCGTATAAAGCGAATTAACTCTTAAGTTGATAAGAGATGAGTTCCCATAATAAAAACTACCTGTTTAAAAATTATAAATATATATATTTATTAATTTCTTCCATTACTATACTTTTTCCATCGGGTATTAACTACCAAGAAGACCTTTCTTCATTAATTTGATCGTATAAACACGACCGGGTGTTTAGGCTTGGTCCCGATAAATCTGGGTTAATCCACTTAATGAAAATTTCTGAATCTACTTGGGTTTTCCAAAACGAAGATTCGGACATTATCATCTCGGCAATCTGAGCATCAAGTAATTACATATGTAACTAGCATTTTAATCGAAGTGTAAACCAACTGATACAAGAATTGAGACTGAATCATTTTTTTTCTCACAATTTTAAAGGTTCTGGGTCCTTGGATTAATGATTTTAAACTGTATTGAAAAAGTTCGCAAAAATAATAGGAATCCAAGGCCGTATAGACGCTGGTTTTGTAATTCAATTCTTCCCATTTGGCAGTGGCGTGCCGTCATTAGAAGCGTTGGAAGCGCCGCTTCCCTCGTATTCTCTAAAAAATAAATAAATATTAATTTTAATTATATGAAAATAATCGCACAATATTTTATTATAACCGCATTATGTATCTTATTATAATTTTCTATACTACACGTGGAAAAAAACAAAAAAAAAAATTGCTATTGTATATTAGAATATTAGTGACGGAGTGTAATCTCCTGTATTTTCAGATTACGAAAAGCAAGATTTGCGCATGCGCTTTACAGAACACCAACCTCACCCGGTTTAGCCGGTGGAAGCCTACGACCTTGGGTGAAAGCTGCACACATATAAAGATTCCAATTCTATCAAGGACCGGTTCTGGGCTGTTAGCCGCCTGCCCACTAGATATTTCGATTACGTGAATAACGAGTAGATTTATAACTTAACCCAACCGATAAGAATTTACTGGTATGTTTTTACGATAGTTCTGTATAGTTGACAGGAGTTTAAAAAATCCATTAAAATATTTGATATATTTATTCCGCTCTCCGATTTTATATTACTCACGGATTTCGATGTTAAACCAGTGATATTACGATTTCGTACATCCCATCTTTAAGGGGATGTAGAAAAAAACGTGTACAATTCTTGTATAATGTTAAAAAATTAACTGTTACTTTGACAGCATCATTTACAACTAAATTTAATGAATGAGAGAGATGCACGAGGTACAGAAAAAGCTCTAGAATTTATTTTCCTTAAATTTACGATTTATGTATCCGTTTGTCATAAAAATTTGTCTTTCCACTTTTTCCCGAGACTACAAATATTCGAGTACAAAGTAACTGGTTTCGACTTATTTCTACTTAAGAAGTAGTTAAATAATTAAGCGATTAGGGAATTGGGGACATAAACAAAACCCTGACGAAAGAGCCGGAATATTACTTAAACAAAAGCTTAACCGAACCAATCTATAGCCGAGTACAGTGGGGACTGATTTCTTCGAAATACTGTATTAGATGTAATAAAGACAGAAATTTTTCCAGTTCGACGAGAGTGACCGAAAAGTTGTAAATTTTGGAAATTTCCGTGGACAACACCTGGTCCTAAAACGAATTAGTTAGAAAACAAACGACGGACAATCTATTAAGTTTAACATATTTAGACTTTTACAGCTATGGTGAGAAACGTTTAAAATTTACAAGAACCCTGTCGCGTCTTTTGAGGTATATTAGTGATGCGACAAAAGAAACATTTGACATTGCCAAATCCCGAGGGTATCGGCACCCTCGGGATTTGGCAGCCCGCGTGCATGTACAGTACACACCGCACACCTAGCAGGACCGTCTCTGATTCCACTCGTAGGGAGCTATTTGACTAAGTGGTTAAGATTTAAAGAGTAAAGAATATTTTATGTTATTTTTATGTACGTTTCATTACAAAGCTATATTTAATTATAATTTTCTTTAAAAGTATATTCATACAATTGAAGAATGTTTTGTACCAGGTATGTATATCCACCACACATTTTATTTCACCAAGTAAGTTTTTATAATTTTATTTTTAATTTTAGCCCTTATATCGTGGCTAGCGATTCGGAATGTAATTGCGATATTGAAAATTTATTTTAAAAAAGTTTTGGCTCGAGATCATATAATGAAAAAGAAAACATTATTAAAAGAGAACGGCCAATGCCTAAGTTAAATATAAACGCTTCAATAAAAAAATTTGTTCGATATTTTCACGATAAAATGGCTCTGTAAATGCATAAAAATGCATTTACAGAGTGAAATTAGTGTGTGGAATAAGAATGTCTTTGACAATTTAGCTGGCAAAAGACACGAAAAATCGTCGATTCTTTCGTATTTGAAGCAATTTGGAAATCGAAGCGGAATAGAATTTAACATTAGTAAATAATATAAAATAAATATTGAAAATTGTAACGAGATAATTATGGGTAATAGATATATTATATCTAAATAAATAGATGTTATATGTTTTTATCAAAGCAAGAATTGGCATTTAGAGGGCATATGGAATATATTGGATCTAATAACAGAGGTAATTATAATGAACTTGTTTATTAAGTACGTCAGATAAATAATCTATTAAAAATACATTTAAAGAAAGAATTAACTGATTGCCCCTGGATGTCGGCTTCTTATAGAAACACAGCTTCCCTATCATCAAATGTCACGGCACGCCCCTGCCATTTGGTAATTTAAACAGAAAAATGTTATTATATTAAAATTGTGAACGTTAACGTTGTATTCCAACCAGGAATACAACGTTAACGTCCTGCCTGCTAAATGGCATCTTGGTTTCCATGTTGAATAACGGGAAGAACGTTATGGTTAATTCACTATATCGTTTCTGAAAAATTTCTTCCTCTAATAGATGCGTTCTTTCATTCCTCCGCGTAACTCCGCACAAGCGGCATCCGTTTAAAAATTCCTGCAGAACGCGTTCCATATCCAGGCCCGAGTGTGCGCCGTCAGACGGCAAAAACGGCCGCTCAAAATAGTAGTTTATGATGGAAAGCAACATGGCGTCCTCCATGGTACAGATAGTTTTGTTTCGTTGCGAATTATATGATTTTATGAATAAAAATTTAGAAGTTGTGAAAGCACACGGTGATGTAAGTGTGATCTCGAATTTTTTTTCGTAGCTACTTTGAATGCTCTGTCGGCAAGACAAACCATTTTATGATTAAATTTCAT
The DNA here is from genome assembly GCF_000671375.1 of Centruroides sculpturatus. NCBI lineage: Eukaryota > Metazoa > Arthropoda > Arachnida > Scorpiones > Buthidae > Centruroides > Centruroides sculpturatus. Next base: position 205,228 of record NW_019385491.1, on the reverse strand, counting down.
AATTGGGACCCTTATTTTAACTTTCGCTCTAAAAACGCATATTTTAAAATCGTAGATCCCTTCATCACGACACTATCGATAGTACGGACGCCGGCATATTTTTCTTTCTTTCATCGTCGTTCCTATATGCATACAAACATCAGCGCACTGCCGCATTCCCATAGTAATGGAGATACAGAGCGATCGCTATTAATAAATGCACCCCAGTAGCGCAGTTCGTTAGCAACGCTTCCGTCTTCAGCTAGTCTCATTAACACATTGCAGTCAATTAATATGTCGGAATAAAAGTAGTAGTTTGCAGCAAGCCATTGCAAAGTATGCAGTGCAGTATTTCGTCGAATTCTAAAGTCTAAAGTGATAGCTAGATAGACTCGTAAGTTGCACCAAGAGGACATTTACTTCTGATGAAAGCCGTTGTAATTTGTTGGACATTTTGTTCGATTTTAATAACATTGCCAGTGTATCGATATTGACTAGTATCGCTTGCAGCGCAAACTTAGTATGCATATAACAGGGGTGGTCAAGAAAGAGTTCAGTGGGAGCCGAAATGTAGGTTTTGCAAAATGCATGGGAGCCGCAGTTCTGTACTATTTTATTCTGTACCGCAGTTCTGTACCGCGATTTTATTATANTTCCTCTCTGAAAGAAAACTGAGTGCCAAGAATGTAATAATTCAACCAGACAATGTGGATAAAACATAAATTTAGTGGGGAATCTGCAAATTGAAAACACATTAATTACAAAGAATTTGAAGTTAGAAATTATAGCATTACATTAAAACTTTTAAACTTTTAATTTAATTTCATATAGTTTATATATGACGGGTGGGCAAGCAAGAGTTCAGTGGGAGCCGAAATATAGATTTTGCAAAATGCATGGGAGCCGCAGTTCTGTACTATTTTATTCTGTACCGCAGTTCTGTACCGCGATTTTATTATATAATATAAAGCAAATATTGAATTTTTTAATAAACATATTTTCGCAAAATTGTGGAAATAAAATTGTAAAAATAATAATAAAAAGCAGAAATTAACACTTTCAGCAACAGAGCCGCATGTAACTCAAAAAGAGATGCATTCGGCTCTTGGAGCCGCATTTGCCCATGTCTGATATATGAGATTTCACTGACTTCCTAACTAATAAGCATGCAAATACAGTAGAACCTCGAAAACTCGGCTCTCGATAACCCGGCACTCCGGATAACTCGGCCACACCCTGACAGGGCAAAAAAATCCTTAGTTAATTAATTTTCATTACAGACAGCTTTATAAAAGTATAAAAGCTCTCATAAAGTATTTTTCTGAGGTCTGTCTTATCAGGTAAATTACTGTACACAGTGTATTCATTAATTTTCATTTTCATGTAGTAAAGGCTCTATGCCTTCATAAAGGACGTACTTTTCCTTTGTTTAAGGGTATTTGGGCAGTTTATTCTCTGTT
>NW_019385491.1:200074-201642 GCF_000671375.1 Centruroides sculpturatus | reverse complement strand
CAATAGTATTATTAATAAATGTTGTCAATGTAATGCTCATTTTATAATAAGTAATAGATGTGTACATATATTTTTAATTTTAAATAGCTTTCAAAAAATTCCAAAAATAAGATTTAAAATTAAATTATTTGACAATAAACTATATATATATAGGCTATATATATATATATAGGCACGTAAACAAAGTATTCATAGAACTAGTACATTTTGAAAGAAAATAGTATATTTTTTGAAGGCGCTTCAGTGCGTTTTGAAATTTTATTGCGGCAACACTGTTTCTGTGGCTTTTTTATGCAAGCTTTGCAAATTGGCCCAAATCTGTCATTCCTATCTGCGATTACTTGCAATTTGAACACGATCGGTAGGAAATGCCACTATAAAGTCTCTGAAATAATATCAAAACTCTTCGTTTGACAAACTGCGAGACAAGCCATGTCGTCTATCTCTTGCATTTCGTGCTGTTGACTCATTCTCGTTTGTTCGGTCGCCAGTCTTAAAAAATGAAAAAAAAACATTAGCAACGGGCAATTATTTATTGTGATATCGTCACAATGCCAGGCTGCAATTTTAATCATATATTTAATTTATTTTATTTAAAATATATGCTTTCCACTTCAAATTAGTGATGTAGTGTCTTGCTCCTGTACATCATACTTTTCCGTTAGTATTGGAGTCGTGCCGGTTATCTATTAACTGCTTTCAGGGAAAGTTTTGAATTGAAATAATGTGACATCTGGTTTGCATCGGAAGTTCATATATAGTTAATTGGAGCCTCTTGCCTAAGTTTCCATATCTGGTCTCAGATTTCATCTATCTTACTCTGTTCTCGAGATTAAGGAAAGATAGACGGACGGACGACAGTGGGAATTTATGTCTACATTTTTTTTTTTTAATTGTAGCCCAATAATTTACTACTCGAAAAAATCAAGGAGTACCGTAAGGTAATCTGCCAATTCAAATTTAGCCTATTTCCTGAAAGAATTTAGCATAAATTTTAATTTAGAAAGTTCTTAGGTATGTTTAAATATATTGCGAAATGTAAATAAGCAAAGTTTTAGATAATTTGTCTATTATAAATAAACTAGCAGGTAGGCCCGGCATTGCTCGGGAAAAAGTAACGATAGGGAAGATTAACACTATTACGTTATAGTCAACCTTGCCCGTTTTCACAGAATGCAAGAATTGGGTCCCCCTGTTTCCGGACTAATCAGAGAATTTTTAGATGGGTCTAAAAATACGTTCGATTTCCCGCAAAAACGAAAAATCTGCATCTTCGTCTTGCATGTCGCTTTCTCTTAACAATTCCATTGTTATGTAACACTTCTATTGTTGACACTTCCATTGTTACTTAACACTTCCATTATTACTTAACACTTCCATTGTTGATGGAAGTGTTAAGCCTTAATCCTGTCTCTCCCCCCGGGGGGGGAATTTCGAAAAATCCCTTCTTAGTGTGCGTTTTCGTGATGTACCCTATCTGTGTACCAAATTTCAACTTTCAACTCCTAACCATTTGGGCTCTGCGCTTATTATTATTATTATTATTATCAACCCATCTCGATTATATA
>NW_019385491.1:186011-198839 GCF_000671375.1 Centruroides sculpturatus | reverse complement strand
TATAACACTGTTGATAATTCCGTTTTATATGAATTCCATGTTGTACGAGTCACTTAGATTTTACAAATACGTGTGCCAGGCTGTGAACGGCTCACGTATTTGTAAAATTTAAGTGACTCGTACAACATGGAATTCATATAAAACGAAATTATCAACAGTGTTATAGGGGGATCAACTTGTATTTCAATATAGGCTAATCGAAATGATCTATTGAAGTTTGACAAGTGCGCGCTCTGACATCAACTTCGCACATAGATTTAACATTGTAAATTTTGATTTTGTATATTTCCGGTCACGGATCGAATTTTAAAATGCTGTTTGCGTCACGATCTAGACCGAGATAGATTCCATTTGTATGCAAAAGTAATTTAAATCAGTCAAGCGATTTCGGAGGAGTTAACCGTCGTACAAATGTCAAAGTCATCGCTTCGCTACGCTCAATAAACGACATTACGAAAAATAAAGTATTTAAAATTCCATCTTTTTAAAACCCTGAGCACGGATCTGTAGAAATCTACTGTAATTTAAATATTTTAAAATTATATTTAGCCTTAAATTTTTAAAATAATGATGCTGGGATTCTGCAGGTGATAAACACTGAACATTTGTAATATCAGTTATATGTATGGCGGTTTCAAGAGCATACCCGAGGATGATTATAACGCTGCAGCATCCTCTTGATATCAAAGCAGTCAGTTTTGTTATTTTAAAATTAAAGTAGCTTAAATATAATAATGCATATCGCGTGACTTTAATTAGTTAAGATTAGATAACTAAATTAATTTTAAGATAATTGAGTAACATTGTCTTAAAAACAAAGGGAATTCGCGAATCTGCCTTAATCAGTACCCATATTTTCAAAACCTTGGATGGTTTAATCGACGATACACAGAAACAATAATTAGTTTGCAGATGTTGATACACAATGATTTAATTGTCTGAATTTTTGAAATTGCCTTATGATGAAATAGCATTATATTAAAGTGTATAATGCTATTTCATCATAATGAAATAGTATTATACACTTTAATATAGTGTAATCACATATAATGAAAACGTATAGGCTACCTGTAATTGCAGCGAAGACATTCAAATTGAGTTTTCGTTATAATTTAATCCTATATTCTTCATAGATTATTTCGAAGTAGTTCTTCACTCAAATATGACTTTAAATATACAGTGGTGCCTCGTATAACGCACGCTGCGAATAACGGACTGTTTGTTTGGCCGTTAGGTGACTCGAGCAACGGACTGGTTGCAGACAACGGACTTTCCGTTCGGCAGTTACGTGAGGCGACCAATGGACTTTCTACGAACAAGTGCGAATGATGTTTCCACTCTTTTGCCGTTGCCAATGACAATATGTTATTTTTATAATATATTAGTATTATTAGAATATATTATCAGTATATCTGAAGTACAGAGCGTTGGGATTAGGCTTGCTCTCTTGTTTATTAGATACATCAACACAGTGCAGGGTATTTACATTTATTCAAGTGTTGTGCAAATCATGGCTTCTAAAAAAATAGAAAAGTAATTTCAATTGAAACAATGCAAGAAATCATCAGGAGTGAAAGTTGATAAAAACTTCCTTGTCGAATGGGGAGAGGTTCAGGAGTTTACCAACACTCATTATCCAAACAGAGCTGAGGCCAACAGGATCAATGATCTATACAATGACACTCTTGCTCGTCATTTCCAACAGGTGTTGAACAAGAGAGAGAAATAGACCACCTTGGACATGTTTTTCAAGAAGCCAGCAGGGAAAAAACAAAGGACGGAACAAGAGGAGTTGACCCCGCAAGCTCCGGTAGCCTCTCCTGAATCTGAATCCGATTAAAAAACAATAAAAAAAAGACCCGATGCAATGTGTAAAAAGTCTGTATCTGTATGAATGTGTGAAGAAAGTGTTCCTCCACCTCCTTCTCACAACATCTGACTACCCGGCATAATTGGTGACTGCTCCATTTTCATTTTTTTATGGTACAGTACGGTTATTTTATGCTGCAGAACGAATTATATGTTTTAACATGTATTTCTATGGGAAAATGCGTTTCGTATAACGGACTATTCACTTAACGGACGTGCACCTGGAACGGATTAAGTACGTTATACAAGGCACCACTGTATAAGTTTTCATATCTCTCTTTTATGCGCTTCCAAAGTAATAAAAGGGGGGTTACAAAACACTATAATCTTCCACTATTTACAGGTATACTTTAATATTTCTTAATATAAAATAAAAATATAAGTTAAGTCACTAATGATGGATGATCATGACTGATTCGATTAAAATGACGCAGTCACGAAGTTGATCGAATGATCGATAAGTCAGTTGATACCTTGATAAAAATTAATCGATCACTTTTCGAGTCATTTCTACTTTCGTTGTAGATGAGCCATACTGATTGGATAACGATCTTATACAAAACCGGATATACATCATTATTTTTCTCCCGTTTTAGACATTCACTCAAGCAAGATAATGTTATATATATAACAGAAAAAGCTTGAGTGGATATTTAAAAAAAAAGTATATATATATATATATATAAAACTCCAATGAGTCTGTATATATTTAGATAATAATTATATACATATTAATTCATATTTTAATTCTGTATTTATTGATGTTTGAGATGATAAAGAACGCACTATTAAGCAGGCTTTTTGTTTATTGTATTGCATACTTTGACTTTTACTTCATTTGTTTAACGATATATTTTCATTATTTGCAAAATAATAAAAATATATCGTTAAACAATTGAATAAGATTGGAAGATTTGAGACTGAAACAGTTTTCCTCGCTCTTTTTCAAGCTTCTGAATCCGTGGATTTGAAGATTTTTAACTCTAGAAAATCGTTGATCAATTTTTATTTTAAATGTTCATTTTTGAAGCGATAGAGTTTATCATAAAAGGTATTTAGAAAGAAACGAATGCTCTCATATACTTTATGTTTTGTTGTACAATACGAACGGTCTACGATTTATCTCATTTACAGTCGACCCCCTATAACACTGTTGATAATTCCGTTTTATATGAATTCCATGTTGTATGAGTTACTTAGATTTTACAAATACGTGAGCCGTTCACAGCCCGGCACACGTATTTCTAAAATCTAAGTGACTCGTACAACATGGAATTCATATAAAACGGAATTATCAACAGTGTTATAGGGGTGTCTACTGTAATTGTAAATTAATGCGCTATTACTAATTCTAGAATTTTATCGATAAAAGTCACTTTTTTATACGTTTCTTTACTAACTTGCTCTGTTTTTAGTCTATCAATAGATAAAATCCTATTTTTACCCACTTTCCCGAAACTTCGGATCTAATTGAAACTGCCTACAATGTATTTCCGATGACATTACATTTTGTTTTTTAGAGTTTGCAAACAATTTTAGTAAAAAATTAACGAAGCCTGACAACATATATTAAATTAAATAAAACCGAGCAATTGTTTATTGTGACGACAATTTCTCGGTTTTATTGCCCCTGTACATTATACTTTTCCTTTAATAATAGAGACGTGCCGATGATTTATCTAACATCTTTCAGGGGGAAAAGTTTTGAATCGAAATAATATAACTTCCGGTTTGTATCAAAAGTTATTATATTATTAATTGGGACCTTCTTCTCCTAAGGTTTCCATATCATGTCTCATCTTTCGTCCGTCTAACTTCGTTTTCGAGATTAAGGAAAGACAGACGGACAGACAGCAGACAACAATGAGAATTTATAGGTCTACAATTTTTTCAAATATCAGCCCAACAAGAAGAATTTAGATAATTCAGTGTTATATATATATATAACTAAAAATTATCTTATATAAAGTGTCTCTTTAAAACTTTTTTTATTCACATAAATGCACTAAAAAGTTAAAAATTAAATTATTCGTCAGCTTTCACAGTATTCTTGGCATTGTGCGAACAAAATTAAAAGGGTAGGGTGCTGATAAAACCCATAAAAATTTATACAAAGTGTAACTAAGAATAGTTTTAAACATATACATCCACGCTTTTATTTTTGTTTGCATAATACCAATAATACTGTAAAAGCCGAAGAAAATTTATGTTTTACTTTTTTAGTGCATTTATGTAAATAAAAAACGTAATTTTAATTAAATGTTATACATTTCCATATAAAAAATGAAATCTTCTGAATAGCCTACTAAAGAACCAGCTCTTCGGCCATTCAGATTTAAAAATACATATTATTATTGTAAATTAAGAAGCGTATTATAGTCACTTTACTGGGCAATACGCTCATTAATTTTAACATTGTAATTAATATGTATAAATCTTAAGTAGTTTGAACATTTGTCTACGAAAAGTTCGTTTATCGAGCTCACAACGTGTGAAAACTGCAATAACACAAAGTCCTATGTATTCAATCAGGAGGATAAACCGGGAGCTCGGCATGCACGATCCACAATGTAAAAAATCCTCCATTGCAAATGTGCATTTTATATATAAGTTAGAGGAGGAAGAGGACTAAAACGCCCGCCAAACTATGTGTCATGATTCTTAGAGGCTGTGGAACAGGAGGATGCTTTACGCGTTTGATAATCTATGGTACCACAGATAACCACAGAATTCTTTCTTCTTGGAACCAGCATGTTTCATACAACCTGCTAAAATAAAAAATTATTGTCATTAGCACAAAAATAGATCAAGACTTTATAATCACCTTGTAAATTTAATTAACTTGTCAAATTAATTGGCGTAACTAACTACCGGAATAACTGGGTCGAACAAGACATCTGCTCCCCCTAATCTAAGGTGTCATTTTTAATAATAACATTATTTCTACCCCACGTAATGGGGTGTTATGTTAAGTGGTCCCCGAAAATTGAGTTACGCCGCTGCTCAAATCTTTTAATTTTCGTGTAGTTTAACAAACTGGATTGTATACATTTTTATAAAATGTTTATTCCTAACATTAGAAATACAATAGCAAATATTTTAAGCTGATTAATTTTTTATTTATATAAGTTATATCTGAAAATAATGTTTTATCAATTATTTTTATCTTGATAGATAGAATTGTTTTATTGATTAAGCTTAGCTTGCAAGCTAAAGCAATCGATAAAAATAATGTAAAAATATCGATATAAAGGTAAATGAGTAAGTTTTCTAAATTTTTTTATTAAATTATAATAACCATATCAACATATCGTTAATTATATCAAATTTTCTGTTAATTTATAACAGAATTAATTAAATATAAATACCAGTCGACCCTCCTATAACACTGTTAATTATTCCATTTTATATGAATTCCATGTTGTACGAGCCACTTAGATTTTACAAATATGTGTGCCGGGCTGTGAACGGCTCACGTATTTGTAAAATCTAAGTGACTCGTACAACATGGAGTTCATATAAAACGGAATAATCAACAGTGTTATAGGGGGTCGACTGTATATATATTTATTTATTATATACTGTAACTTGGGGTGAATAGAAGCACCTCTCTGTCTAAATGGTTATGTAACTCCAATAACGTTTATGATGTGATCTCGTAAGTTGTTTTAAATAACAGTCTTATCCTCTTTACCAACTTCTGTACGGAATATATAAAGTACAGTAATGAAATTTCTCGTTTTTCCCTCTTCTCTTTACTTGACGTGACGTTTCCTTTCACCTGTATCCATGAGATTAAAAAAAAAAACGCTAACTGTTTGTTTTTATTTTACAACTAGAGGCAAATTTGCCAAATTTTGGAAAGTAAAAAAGAACATACTTCAGTCAATACGGTACAAAGACAATCAATAAGCAAAGGCAAGGTTTAGGAAAACATTCTTTACAGTTTTAGATGATTCTTATTATTAAGGGTGATAAATGGTGGCAATAGAATTAAGTTACAAATTAAAACAAAATGTAAACTAAACAATTTTTATTATAAAAATGTACAACAAACATCCTAGTTGTAGTTAGAATCTAATTGGGCTGCAATCTAAAAAACTTGCAGACCTATAAATTCCCACTGCGTGTCTGTCCTTCTTTAATCTCTAGAATGTAGTTAGATAGATAAAAATCGAGACCAGATATAGAAAGGTTAGGAGTTTAGGTGAAGGATGCCCCGATAAACTATATACGAATACGTTAACTAAATATATATATACGTTATTTCAAATAAAAAATTTTCCCTGAAAGGAGTTAGATAGATGACCGGCACGACTCTGGTGCTAACAGGAAAAGTATGATGTACAGGAGCAAGCCACTACTAATTTGAGGTGGAGAGCATATATTTTAAATGAAATAAATTAAAAATATGATTAAAATTTACAGCCCGGCATTGTGACACTGTCACAATAAATAATTGCTCGTTTTTTTTTTTTTAACGAACTAAAAATAAAATAACTCAGAAATCTGTACAAAAGTTACGCTTAATTACGCATTTGTGTATGGAATTGCTCACAAGCCATATTCTTCGAGTATTACTGGACAACAAGGATGCTCTTAAGTGTTTCTACAGAGAGGCAATTTCTCTCCTTGTCCACTTTAACTGTATTGATGAGAATATTCGTTTCACATTGCTATTATGGGCTGTTATGGAAAAATAAAATTGATCCAACTTTCAAATTTAATTTTATTTGAAAACTTAAACGAAATGCATCTTACTTATAATAAACGTCGAAAAGTATATAAAATATCTAATTTATTTCTATGAAAAGGAAACTGATCTCCGAGGTATAGGTTTTAGTTTTGGCTTGATATAAAAATACAAATGTGGTGATTTCCTTCTAAAGTTTTGTCCAAAGCGGTTTAAAACCCACAGGTACGAGGGAACATGCAAGTCCATCGTCATAAAAGATCAAAATAAAATGTCGTTGAGATCAATGTAAATTGACAGCAATCGTAAATGATATTGGCATGTAACGCTAGCTTACAATCTGCACATAGAGCTTACATGGAAAAATTTGACCTCGAATATCTCAGTTCATAGATGGAGGTTCAAAATTCAGAAACATCGGCCCTTGCCGAGTTAGACTGTAGAGTACACATTTGCAAAAATTCGTGTTCAATGGCGGTGCGGTTGCTTTTAGCTTTCGATCACAGACAAAACACTTTCTGGCTTATGAAGAACTACGCTCAACAAAATGTAATAAAGATATACATTAAAAATTATCCATTTAAATATGTCTAATTTGTCAGATGATTATTAGGGGAGACCGGGGCAACTTCGGCATGCGGGGCAAGTTTGTCAAGCGCTTTTTTTTAAAAACAAATTAAAAGGAGACTTTGGTTATAGGTTAGGCAGTTGAGTTTTATTGGTGGCTTGTTGAGTGTAGTGTTTTTATTGTTCTCCAACAAGCGTAGTTGAATTATCAAGCAAATTTTCATTTTCGTTCAATTCCATATAATATTTTTTTTCCATTTATATTGAATTGGCAGGTTTTGTTATAATTCCATGATAACGAAAGTTACTTTTCCTGTTAGAAGGATGTAACTTCAACTTATTCACGTGGCCAGATCGTGGCTTGGCATTCTGTTCTCAGGGTTGTACTTAATGTTTCGAAATCATGACTAGCGGGGTAAGATCGGCAACATAAAGCCACATTAGAAGCAAAGGATAAAAATCAAACAGATGATAAATGAAAACATGTTTGCATTTGTTATTCATGTATATATGTCTTTGAACTTGCATTTCGTTGTAATAATATTAAATGGGTGTTGGATTTGTATTTCTTTGTTTTAATAGTGAATTCCAACTTATACATTGTTAATAACATAATTTTATATACGTGCCTATCTTGCCCCATTACTGTTGCCCCTATACCAGGGGCAACTTTAATAAAAATAATTAAAATAATTACAACTTTACAAAAAGAGAGAAGTTGCCGATCTTGCCCCTATACCCGGGGCAACTTCGTCAATTTCTCTCTTCTTGTAAAGTTGTAATTATTTTAATTATTTTTATTTCCAAACTGATTTTAACCAGTTCTATAGTAAGGTAACATTCCAATAGACAATATGCAAAGCTTTTTTTTCAGTTTACAGCAGTATTTATTACACAAAATTTAAGTAAAGCTTAACATGCCGATCTTGCCCCGGTCTCCCCTATAATCTGTTGTTTTAGACTGAACTGAAAAGTATTTTCAAAAAGCTCGAAATTAGTTACTTTGACATCGTCACAATGCCGGGCTGTAAATTTTAATCATATATTAATATTAAAAAATCTACTTTAAGAATGAATTAAAATATAAAGTATTTAAATTTTTAAAATGTGAGATCGAGTAAATATTGTACACCTTACAGGGTCGAGTAATACATTATTAATCTCAGTGTGTAAGAGTCAATTTCATGCCATATTTATCGTTCTATATAATAATAACGTAAACATTTGAATGCAAACCGCGTGACTTTCGGTTCAGGCCGGAAGTTCGTATATAGTTAATGGAGATTTCCGGCCCCTAAGCTTTCCATATCTAGTCTCGATTTTCATCTATCTGACTCCATTGTCGAGATTAACGAAGGAATGACGGAAATACGAACGACCGTGGAATCAATAGGTCTGCAATTTGAAAATTTCAACAATGGGCAGTAAATTGTTTGATTGTTATATACTAATACAGATGTGTGTCTGGGAAAGGGATACCTCGGATCTTTTTTTTCACGTTTAAAGGAAAATAGTTAGATACAGGGTTATGTATCGAGCCCAATATTGTTTAATTTATATCTAAACTTACTTGTTAGAAGATTTAGTGACTCCGAATTAGTGGGAATTGATCTTCTGAGAACGGAAGTGAAAATCTTGACATACTCAGACGATTTGGTTGTTATGATGGACTCACCTATAGGTCTATAGAGAATGATTGATTTTTGGGTTATGGAATAATTTTCAAAATAGAACTTTACTATTTTTCGATTATCTATATTTAGGATATTTATCCTAAATATAGATAATCGAATAATCGCAGCTCGTTTCGCAAATCTTGATCAGGCTGTAAAAATGTGCAATAGTAAGGAACAGTTTATTTACTTAGTGAAGGGACGGATTGTTTGATGAATCTTTGACATGGTAATTGTACATTATTGAAAAGGGATTCTAACTTTTTAAAACATCCAAAGCCCGAACTGAGTATGGCACATATCCCGGCCAAGATAGCTATGTGATATCTTGGCCAGGAGAGTGAAAAGTTTTATATCTGTAACGAATTTGAAAATGACGTCAAACGGATATCGTATATCACATATTTCTGAGTAGCTACAAATTACAGATAATTGATATTCATGTTATCGTCTATTTTCTAATAAGTTTTTATTACTTTTTGTGGTTTTTTTTGGTCATTTTTGGTTCTTTTCGATCTGTGGGCAGAAAAGGGCATTTTTCCATACCCATTGTGGGTTCGGTCAGCCTACAATGGGAGTGACCGGGTAGAGATAGACGAAGCCCAATATATTATTTATTTATAACTTATAACTCAGACCAATCTTCAAAAGCTGTCTCCACAAAAGGTCTCTATCTAATTAGTCGAATGCCGATGTCAAATCAACGAAATAGCGTAGAGTTTACCTCGTTTCTTCTTTAAAGACTTTTGAATTAAAGTATATAAAACAAAAATATTATACAATGTCTAGAAACCAACCGGAAGCAAACCTGGAAATCCGAAAGTACCTTGTATTTATTCAAGCAAGTTACCAATCGCGTACATAAAATTTTATTAAAAAAAAAAACTTTAGAAATTGTCGGTAGTAACGAAATTGCTCTATAATTATCAGGTAGATCTCTGAGCTCCTTCTTAAATATAGGAATAATCTTACATATACGCTAATCCAATGGAATCTTTCCCAATTGATATACATTATTAAACAAACCTACCATATATCTAATCAAGTCTGGGAAGTATCAATACTTATATAGTTCCACCGGTATACCCCATTGATACCCGTTTTTCATAGTAAACAAAACCTTTTCCACTTCCTGTTCTGTTATCTCCATATTCAGCACATCATCCTGCCAATTCCCACATCAGTTATATACAGAAATATCCAGTAAATATTTTTTTAGAGTAAAATTTCTTTGAAAAATAGCCACCCAATCAAGATCTGGAAGCTCCTTGTATTAGTTTTAACAAAAAAAAAAAAAATTAATGAATTGCCAGAACTGCTTACTGTCACCTGATGCCAAGCTTTTATTAATCCACTGTAAAAAAAAGCTTTTTCTTAGCTCCACATAAATTGCTAGTCACATTACGTTCTTTAACAAAATTACTCACGGCTACAATATTTCCAACTTTTGCTCATCTCATCCTGTGTCAACGCCTGATTTCTTCAAGCAATACTCGACCTACAATCTGTATCAAACAACAAAAAATTGAAAGTTCCAATCTAAAAACGACGATTTAATTAAATAACCAAAGACCTCAAACGTTAACACCGGCTGACTCCGAATCGCACACAATAATTTATTATATTTATGATTTACCATCTCTACTTTCTTCTCTCCAAAAAGATTCTCTCTCTATTACCCTTACGGTTCTCGTATTTTCTTTTTAAGTTTACAATCTAATACTACACTAATTGAAAAATTATTACTATATACTTTATCTAATATAGAAAAACTTGTAACAATAGATAAACGAGTCAGCTTAACCAAGGCTAAATCAATTACAGAACATCCTATTTTGTCCACATAAGTGTAATAATCTTTAGATACAGATGGTCCTCTACCATTTAAAATTATAACAATCTTCACAAAAATCCAACACCAATCTTCCACGATTATTTATTAATGTATCCTGTGATAGTCGCGAAACCCAAGATCAAGATCCTCATTACAACCATAAATCCATTCTATCATATAACAGCAAACCAATCTAATTACTTCTGTCCAATATACTGTAGTCTATATAGTAATACTGTATAGTATCAACATCATTAATTTAAAGGGAGTGCACAGTTTTGCATTCGTGTAAACTTTCAATTTATTTTAATGAAAATACAGTACATCTGTCAAGCTGCATAAACTACAGCTATTGATTCTCAAATATATATATTGCTCTTCAAATTTTTTTTTTTTTAATTAAACTATTATTCTCGGAATATATTTATTGATAATTCACTGATAGACTTACTTATCTTTACAATTTTCCTAAAATTAAAATTGCTATCTTATTGTTAACTGTATTGTAACGATAGCAACTTTGATAATTTCAATTACGTGGACTTCATGCTAAGTTATACGATTATGTTATCGAAAAAGTACTGCGCATACTCATGTACAGTATATGTACTGTACTTTAGTTAAGTATAGAACCTTTCACAATGCTTATCAGCTCTTCGAAAAATTAAATTAAGGTAATTAATACTATTTTTATATAAAATATTCTATAAATTTTATATTAAACAGGGTGTAAAGTCCGTGTGCAATTTTAAAAAATTATAACTTTATTAGTATTTGTGATAGAAAAAATCTGTAAAAAGTATTAGAAGGCTTAATGTACCTAGTTTTAAGTAAAATTATTTAGTAATGAATTGGAAGAGATGGACCATTTACCTGGCCTATACGTTCACCAGACTTTATTAGACTTTTTTATGGGGACATGTGGAAACAATAGTGTATGCAATCAAACTTCGATCGTTAGAAGACTTAAAGCTAAAATAACTAATGTGATTTCAGACATTACTGTAAATCAATTAGTAAATGTTTTTAGAGAACTACAAAATAGTATTATACTTTGTATTACTAATGATAGTAGACACGTGAAAACTTAATAAAATACAATAAAGCAATAAACAAATATAGATTTTCTTATTTCCTATACATTTTACATAATTTCTCTATCACAAATACTAATAAAATTATAATTTTTTTTAAATTGAACACAGACTTTATGGACATCCTGTATAAATAATAATAATAATAATAATAATAGATTTACTAACCGTTGTTATTTCATATAAAAATATGTAATTTTGATTAAATTTAATTAACATTTTAATGTTAAACGTTTTTAAAGTTTATTATAAGTATATCTCGGTAATATTTAGTATATTTGTTATCGTATTTTTATATTCTGCTTGTAAAACTAATTAATTTTTAAAACATATGTTAGAAATGTTGGCATGTCATATGATAGATAAAAATGACAGATAGTCTATATTATATTAGCAATATAATTATACACTTTATGCAATATCAATATTAATAAAACGATTGATTTCTCATATGAACATTATTATTATTTATTATTCTTATGGCATCCTCTTCCCGGAGGGTTGTTGTATCAATAACTGAGCAACCATTTCTCTCCATATGAGCCTACTGAATAAACCATTAAATTTTATTTAGAGCCTAAATTAGTTGAAAATTTTCTACTATAATCAGTACAAATTTTAGATAATACGTAACAAAATTATACCCTAAGATCAATTTTGATACGTTGTTTTTTTTTTTTTTTAATTTAATCTATTTATGTAAATGCCTAATCAATCTTATGAGGCTTTGTTATAATTAGATTCATATTAAAAATAAATTCCAACGTTTACATTATTACAAAATATTGATAGATACGAGTTTTTTTTTATCATCATAAATTATTTTTCGGATAAAAATAGATAAAATTATTTATTATTTTCAACGTTCAGAACTTAAAATAAAATAAAAAATGAAACTATAAAATAAATACCTTGTAAATCGTAATAGAAATTCTTAAAAAAAAAATATAAAATTTTATTTATTTATAACCTACTACTTTCATTTACAAGTCGACCCCCCCTATAACACTATTGAT
Organism: Centruroides sculpturatus; assembly: GCF_000671375.1. Lineage (NCBI taxonomy): Eukaryota > Metazoa > Arthropoda > Arachnida > Scorpiones > Buthidae > Centruroides > Centruroides sculpturatus. The sequence continues at coordinate 186,093 of NW_019385491.1, read as the reverse complement.
AATTCCGTTTTATATGAATTCCATGTTGTACGAGTCACTTAGATTTTACAAATACGTGTGCCGGGCTGTGAACGGCTCGCGT
>NW_019385491.1:32612-184301 GCF_000671375.1 Centruroides sculpturatus | reverse complement strand
ATATATAAAATATGAATAAGCCAGGCTGTAAACGGCTCATGTATTTGTAAAATCTAAGTGACTCGTACAACATGGAATTCATATAAAACAGAATTATCAACAGTGTTATAGGGGGTAGACTTGTATAGGCATTGTTTTAATTCAATATCTTAATATTAAATTATAAAAATTGGGATGAATTAATATTAACGTTTTATTAATATTGATATTGCATAGCTTTTAATACAAAACTGACATATAAAAACTTTTCCGTATTAAAAGGATTGAATTGATTAGGCGGGGAAATGCAGCACATGGTCGATCAGATAACAGCACCCCTTTAGCAAAATCGATCGGTTTTAGTTTATTTGTGTGTGGAAACATGCAAATTTGCATGTCAATAATCATTGTGTACGGAAACTTTATTTTAGTTTATTTAATTACGGCAACGTTACGTCTCCCGGGAGGACTTTTAGGTGAAACTGACCCCTATTTAGGTGTTACAAACGTGAAGAAAACCTGGAAAACTTTACGTTGGCGAGGTGCAAATTCACGACTAACTATCAGTGTTCAGTGGTTCTATCAATTCATTTATAATTAAATGGATTTTTTTTTTTAAAAAAGGGCAAATTTCTGTTAGTTAATTTCAATAAATATAAATAATAAATCGTGTAAAATCCCGTTAAAAAGGGAATCGATTTTTTTTACCAGACTGTGTTATGTCAAAATCGTGCAGAGAACTTCCGTGTAAAAACAGAATTGGGTGTAGGCTATTTAAATACTGTATATACTTGTTATATTCTAAAATTTCCCTATTTTTATAGAATTTAATCAAATAATAATAATAATAATAATAATAATAATAGATTTACTAACCGTTGTTATTTCATATAAAAATATGTAATTTTGATTAAATTTAATTAACATTTTAATGTTAAACGTTTTTAAAGTTTATTATAAGTATATCTCGGTAATATTTAGTATATTTGTTATCGTATTTTTATATTCTGCTTGTAAAACTAATTAATTTTTAAAACATATGTTAGAAATGTTGGCATGTCATATGATAGATAAAAATGACAGATAGTCTATATTATATTAGCAATATAATTATACACTTTATGCAATATCAATATTAATAAAACGATTGATTTCTCATATGAACATTATTATTATTTATTATTCTTATGGCATCCTCTTCCCGGAGGGTTGTTGTATCAATAACTGAGCAACCATTTCTCTCCATATGAGCCTACTGAATAAACCATTAAATTTTATTTAGAGCCTAAATTAGTTGAAAATTTTCTACTATAATCAGTACAAATTTTAGATAATACGTAACAAAATTATACCCTAAGATCAATTTTGATACGTTGTTTTTTTTTTTTTTTTAATTTAATCTATTTATGTAAATGCCTAATCAATCTTATGAGGCTTTGTTATAATTAGATTCATATTAAAAATAAATTCCAACGTTTACATTATTACAAAATATTGATAGATACGAGTTTTTTTTTTATCATCATAAATTATTTTTCGGATAAAAATAGATAAAATTATTTATTATTTTCAACGTTCAGAACTTAAAATAAAATAAAAAATGAAACTATAAAATAAATACCTTGTAAATCGTAATAGAAATTCTTAAAAAAAAAATATAAAATTTTATTTATTTATAACCTACTACTTTCATTTACAAGTCGACCCCCCCTATAACACTATTGATAATTCCGTTTTATATGAATTCCATGTTGTACGAGTCACTTAGATTTTACAAATACGNCCGTGAATAAATGAACTACCGTTAAACACTCGGCAGCTCCCTTCCAGGTGTTCCGTCGGGAGCACGTACAGTCGAACGCCACCTAGTGGAAAACTCTAAAATGGCGTAGCAATTTATATAACTTTCGTAATTAATTATATAATAAAAGCAATTCGAGTTGATTTTTTAGTTTTATACAAAATTTTTTATTATATACAGTAATAATTTAATGATCAAAAAAACTTCTATTTTCAATTTTAAAAACCTATAAATAAACCACGTTTATTTAATTTTCATTTATTTTTGTTTCGGTTTCGGTTTCAAGTTTCTATTAAGATATAAATAAGCAAGCTTAATTATATATATTATATATACAGTCGACCACCTTATAATATTGTTGATTTTTTCGTTTTATATGAATTCCATGTTGTACGAGTCAGATTTTACAAATACATGAGCTGTTCACAGCCCGGCACACTTATTTGTAAAATCTAAGTGACTCGTATAACATGGAATTCATATAAAACAGAAAAATCAACAGTGTTATAGGGGGGTCGACTGTATCTAAGTGTAGAGTTTATACAAGGTATGATTAATACATTTTGTTTTTACTCTGTTCAGTACCGCGGTATTAACTTTTTGGAGAAGTTTTTTTTTTTAGTTTATTAGACATTCCATCTTTTTTACAAATGGAAGAAAATATTTATTCTACGCAGTTTATATAATATAGAAGTTTTTTTTATACAAGGTAAAAGTTTATAGAGAAATATTTCATTAACTTTATACCAAATATGGAAGGGAAAAGTATTCCCGTGCTAGTTACCATATAAGTTTAATGTAGAATGTAGATATGGAACTATCAAATTATCCGATTATTAATTATTTACTTGCGAAATTACGTCAAACAAGTGAATTCTTACGTTACTAATTTATTAATTAATCATTTTGCTATTTGTTAAACAAGAGCATTTTAAAATTACTATTATTCATACAAAAGGAATGAATTACTGAGTAAACAAAACGAATATTATAAGACAGTGGTCCCCAACCCCTGGGCCGCGCAGAGCCGGCCCTACCATAGGGCAAACGGAGCAGCCGCTCCAGGCGCTAAGATCTAGAAGGCACTTCAGTTGGTAAAGAAAATTAAAGGGTATAAATTAGGGGCAACCAAGGGGCGCCATAATAGGATCTTGCTCCATCCTAAAAATTGCCTCGGGCCGGCACTGGGGCCGTGGACCGGTACCGGTACAGGTCCGTGGATCAAATGGTACCGGGCCGCCAAGGAACATTAAATTATTTCCATTTTATTTACTATGGTGTATTTGTCTTGGGTTTGTGTGACTTTTAATAGACGACGGAACAACGGAATAAACTGGACATAAGAAACATACTTCGGGTGTCATTGTCTCTTATTACCCCCAGATGGAACTGTCTCGTTGTAAAGAAACAAGCTCAGGGTTCTCATTGATTTAGCGTTGTAGTGAGTTAAAATGTTAGATCACATTATATTCATTATTTGGTGTAACTGTATTTTATTTTGAAGGCATGTTTAAATGCAGTTAAATTAAAATTATTAAATTAAATCAATCTAAAATATGAACAATCAACGTCCTCCCTCAGTGGGCCACGGTAAAGTTATCAAACGTTGACCGGTCCATGGCGATAAAAAGGTTGAGGACTGCTGTTATATCAGTGGCATGCTGTAATGATAGGGAAGCTCTATTTCTGTAAGAAGCCGACTTACAGGGGCAATCAGTTAATTGCGCGTTAGGATCCATTTGTATTCGTTTATTCGATAAGCCAGTAAAAACCGTACAGTTCTTTAAATGTATTTTTAATAGATTATCCGACGTACTTAATAAATAAACAAGTTCAATATAATTACCTCTGTTATTAGATTCAATAGATTCCCTATGCCCTCTAAATGCCATTTCTTGCTTTGAGAAAAAACATATAACATCTATTAATCTAAATGTATAAAATTACTTGTCCTGACTGACTGATTGATTCACCATTGTCCAGAGCAAACCGCTGAACCTAAAGAGGTGAAATTTTGTACACAGTTAAGATATTGTACGTCATGGAAATGCACACTAAGAAGAGATTTTTGGAAATTCCCACTGCAGAGGGAGAGGGAGAAGATTAAGGCTTAACCTGAAGAACGGCTTTGACTGTACTATTTTAGATACAATTTTTTGTTTTCAACTATGTTTAGTCTTCATTGAGTACTTAGGTGTATTAAATTGATAACATTTCAGACATTGTTATAAATATTTTTATATATTTCGATTTTTTAACCAAATGTTCGAACTGTTTTAAATTCGAATTTGTTATTCATATTGGTTTGATTATAGGATGATTGTAAACGTTCTAGAAAATTGATCAAATTGAAAATAGTTCATTTGAATTTCAGCAATTCTCATCATTCTCAGCAGTAGGTGTTATATAACAATTACTATGGTTGTTGAAATACTGAATATAAATGGTGTTTGTTTGTAAAACCCCCGTGGGCAAAGTTGCAGGTAACAGCTAGTTTAGATATAATACATCTATTAGCCGTAATAATCTCGTTATAATTTTCAATATTTATTTTATATTGTTTACTAATGTTAAATTCTATTCTGCTTTGATTTCCAAATTGCTTCAATTTTATGAAAGAATCAATGTGACAGTTACGACTTTCATGTCTTTTGCCAGCTTTACTCAAATTATTGAAATCTTCAAAGCCATTCTTATTCTACACATTAATTTTATTTGAAAATAGTAGGCAAGACCAACAAAACAATTTTTGCATTTCTATGCATCCACAAAGCCATTTTATGTCTTGATAAATTTTATCATGAAAATGTCGAACAATTTTTTTGTTGATGTATTTATATTTAATTTAGGCATTGGTCTTTCTCGTTTAATAATGTTTTCTTTTTCATTATATGGTCTTGAGCCAAAACTTTTTTAAAATAAATTTTCAATATTGTAATTACATTCTAAATCATTAGCCATGATATAAGGGCTAAAATTAAAAATGAAATTCTGTCTATCTGGTGAACTCTGACGAAAAATTATGATACTTTCCAGGAATGAATATGTAGTAGGGTGGTCCTTATTTTTAAGATTTAGAAAATTGGAACGTTTTGAATTTGTTCCATTATGTTCCATTTATTCCATTATCCATCTAGCAAAGAGAGGAAGTCTTAGTCAAAAGCCTTTTGACTAATATTTCCTCTCTTTGCTAATCAGAAACTACATCAGTATAAGTCATATTTATAAATAAGGTCCAGGTAGACAATATAAAGAGAAAAAAATAGAATGGTTCTTATTATAAGGGATAAAAAACAGTCAGGATATGTGGGCTCATCCCTCACCACTCAGTTGCTCCATTGTGGGCCTGTCTGAACCAATAACAGGCTTGTTAAAAAAAGGCTCTCTTATTCTACATGCAGAAAGAGTTAAAAGGGGGAACTAGTTTTACTTTGAATAGTCGTACCTACCTAAATTGTTTCAACATTAAAAAAAGTAATATTCCCAAAATTTTGCTAAATTTAGAGATTTCTACCAAAGCATTAAATTTTCTTTAATCTTGTCTTATTTTGTCATCACGTTGGGCGAGAGCAGCTAGGCTATGGTGCCCTGTGTGACAGAATTGCTATGTAATGCGGTTATTAGTTATATATTTCATATTCGTTGGTACACAGGAAATAACGCCTTCCAGGAGGTCTTTTAGGGGTAACTGGCACCTATCCAGACATTAAGAAAACCAAGAAAACTCCACGTGGCCAGCCCGTCCTAACAAGGCGCGAACCCCACAACTGAACTCTCAATGTTCAGGGAACAGAACCGCTTGGCCACTGACAGGCTAAATTGGACTAATTATATCTTCACAACTGTTACACGGCTGTAACAATCCCGCCACTCTGAACCAAGTTACAACCGAACAATATGGTCATAATCATCTAGGATTTAAAAGGAATAGTTAAAAATATTAACAACTAACTCAATACTACTCTCAACTAACAGCAATACTATATTTAATTATTTGACTAGTCTACAATGTATTTTCCCCTCTCTTAAAATCAAATAGCATTGGTGTTCATGTTTATTTACTAAATATTTAGAGTTAGAACCAGAAAATGGAACCCCCTTGGATAAATGTTTTAATCATTAATTAATCGATTTATCAACAAAATAAATCATTCACATGTGAAATTGAAGAAGAGCCCAGGAGGGGCATCGAAAACGTTTGCCAATCTTTGTTTGGAGTTTTCACACCAGATATTGGTTACAGAGTATACATATTTTTGTTTTAAATATTTAGCTTTACACAGGACATCACTTATTAATTACTATCTTTTAAAAACTCCTTAAGACCTTTGGGCACCAAGAGACTTTTTTTTTCTTTTCTTTTTTTAGCAAACTTGTTATGAATTTGGCTAGGCCCACAAGGAGTGGCCGAATGATGAGGGATGGAATCCAACATACCCCAATGGACCACCACTTGAAAAATTCCTGGGGTTTTTCAGTTCTTCCAGATACCAAACTCTAATAAATCTCATTTTCTTAGTTGTCATTGTTAGTTCATTCACTGCACAGAATTTTCTGTATTTGTTTAAGCATCATATTGAACTATAGTGCAGCATATACTTTTTTCATGTTTTGTCTAATTGACTTAGTATCATTGAAGATATGGAAGAGATATGTTCACCATAAAAATATTGTAGTATGTACTGATTGATCTGATATTCATATTAATATAGTCCATGAATTTGTTGTAAAAAATTATGGCAAGGTTATAATTTAATAACTCTACTTGTTAGTAACTAGCAGCGAATTTTACTTGCATATCATGTGCAATTTTTTTTAAACTCTTTCCACCCTGTGGGTACTAAGAGGGCCTTGCCAAGCCCACAATGGGGCAGCCGGGTGGTGAAGGATGGGACCTGACATATCCGAATGGACCACCCCCCCGAAAAATTCCTGGGGATTTTTTGACCTGTCTGGATTTGATCCTGGGTCCCCCAGAGCAGTAAGCTGCCACCTTAATCACTTGGCCTGACAACCTCTAATCATGTGCGAGCAAAACTGGCTAGGGTACATCCCAAAATTCCTAAGTGACTGAACAGTAAATATTGCAGTGGCGTGCCATCCATGGAAGCTGTGGAAGCGCCGCTTTCCTTGTATTTTCTAAAATATAAATACATATTGTGTGATTACTTTCATATTTTAATGCACTTTGAATTAAAATTAATATTTTATTATAACTGCATTATGTATCTTATTACAAATTTACACATGAAAAAATGATAAGATTGCTATTGTATCTTATAATATAATCGAGATGGGTTGATGATGATGATAATAAGCTCAGAGCAAATAAATGGTTAGAAGTTAAAAGTTGAAATTTGGTACACAGTTAGGGTACATCACAAGAATGCACACTAAGATAGATTTTTTTAAATTTCCCCTGTGGGGAGTGGGAGAGGTTAAAGATGACCTTGAAAAACTTGGCTTCTACTGTTCTATTTAGATGCAGTTTTTTGCATTTTTGTGGGAAATCGAATATATTTTTACACCCATCTAAAAATTCTCTAATCAGTCTTAGAAGAGGGGGATATAATTCTTGCAACCTGGTGAAAACGGGTAAGATCGGCTATAATCTAATAATCTTAATCTTTGCTATTGTTACTTTTTGCCAGAGCAATGTCAGGTTCATCTGCTAGTATTTGAATATAAATTCATATTGTGCATATTCTCAATGGAAGCACTGTATTGTCGAATACGGTATAGTTCCGCAGTGAAAATATTTGAATGGTGTAAAGCAGCCAGATTATACACATTCGCGCATGCGCTTTACTGAGTACCAATCTCACATGGTTTAACTCATGGATGCAACATACCAAAATATCGTATAACTCTTTCAATGATTCTATCCAAGGCCAGCACAACTTCCTTATCATCAAATGTCACCGCATGCCACTGGTAAATAATCCATTCACTCTCCTATTTAATATTTTAAGTGAAATTGTCATGCTTTCACTTAAAATGTTAGTGTACTAAAGTATATAGATAAATCATTCCACAGTTATTCATTCATTTTATGCAGTATCCATTTTAAAAACTTTCACTGAATAGCTCTGTTTATTTGTTTGTTTGTTAAGTTATGGCAATGCAACACTTGGTTATCTGCCTAGGGAGAATGCCTTCCAGAAGGTCTTTTTAATGGTAACTGGCCCCTATTCAGGTTGTGAAAACCTGGTAATTCCACGTGGCCAGCCATCCTGGTGAGACACAAGGTGCAAACCCACGACCAAACTCCCAGTGTTCAGGGAACAGAACTGTTTGGCCACTGGTGGGCCCTGAATCCTCTGAATTTAAAATGTTTTTCCAGGGTCTGCCCTTGGCTTTTCATTTTCCCAGGGCAACCACCTAGGACCTATTGCAGCTTTTTCATGATCTATGAATGGAGTTGCTCAAGTGGCAGTATGATGCTAGGAGAGTCATGGCTAAGTGATGCCATTTTCTACTCCACTTGATTGTATGCACTTTGACCACAGGTGCATTCATTACTATGAACAGACAGTCAAGGTTAAACTCATAAAACTCCTGAATTGTAGTATTAATTATCTTTTGATATCTTGAGTTCTTGTCTGGACTACCATCAACTATTTTTGCTAACATCAATTCTAAATTTCCAGTTCTACTTTTCAATAGTTGAAAAATCTTGTCAATGTCCAACATTCTCTTAAAGTTATAGACATGAGATTAGGCAGTTGATGATGCATGCTTCTCACTTCTGATAGAAATGAATACAAAATCTGAGTACTAAACAGAGCAAGAATATCCCATTCAACTTTGTATAATATTGCCGATAGAATACATAGATGGAGTCAACTTAAAATGATTTGTTGCAATTCAATCATAATCAGGAAGCATGACATGATACTCTATATGCATCAGTAGGGTTGCTTGCTTGTTTACAGCTGACATTTTGAGAGAAATTCAAGTGAGAATTCCTCTCAAAATGTCATTTTATCATCCTGACTAATAAAAGTGACATCTAGTCCCAAAGCAGACAACTGCTCCTCAAGATATCTGTCTAGTTTTTACTGTATAGAAGTCAGTGTCTAGATGGTTTTTTTTTTTGGACTCTGCCTTATGGACACTAAGAGGACCTCCACTTCTATTTCTTCACAGGATACTGAGAGAATTAGAAATAGAGGAAAAGAACAGGGACACAAAAAAATCAAGAAAAAACAGAGAGAGAGGTTGTGACAGCAGTCTTTTGATTATAAATCAGATAATGTTTTTTATTCTGTTGGGGATAAAAAGATTATTTTCTACCACTGTATTTGAGGAGTTAAGTACTGTATATTTGATGTGGAGTTTGCTAATAATGATAATGTATATGATGTTAAGAAATGAAATAATATATATTCATTTATAATTTGTTTTATTTAAAATAATGGATAATGAACTATAATTTTAAGCAATATTTATGGTAGTGAGAGTATTCTGCCTTTTGGAAAAGTTGCAGCTGATATTCTTACTGACATGTGTATTAGACTGACAGACTGTGTGCAATTCTTACCTTGCATTCCATGTGTACATATTATGTTGTATTCTAAATAAGTTTATATTCTATTGTCCTTTTGACTAATAAATCATCTGTTTTAATCATTATCAACTCTTATGTATTGTTAAGACATGACACAATATAAGCATTTTTTTTTTTTGTTTGTTCCTGTGGAAACTCGTTGTATACAGGTCCACTTAAACATCTGCCTGGGAGTAAAAGAGATCTTTCAGGATTACACAAGCATAAAGCACAAGCATATGATGCATACTTGTTCCAATGCTAAAATAACCAAAAGGAATCAATTTAAGATCATTTGGCATAATAGACATATAATCTCTGGACTTTATCTGACTGTAAAGGTAAAGTACCTTTACAGTCAGATAAAGAATGCCACTAGATAGATACTTAAGTATGCTTGTTCCAGCAATAAAATGGTTAACTCTTTCAATGCATGATTTGCTGTGACATCATTACTTTGTTCTTGGAAACTCTTCCTATTTCCCTGCCCACTACAGAAGGACTATGATTGCACCGTATAACAATTATTTATATTTTTGTTGTTTATTTATTTATTACATTAAGAATTTTGAATTATTCCTGCATTAATTAGAAAACATATTTTAAATATTTAATTTGATTTTAATTCTGTTTTTATTTAAATTAAATAAGTTGATTCCAATGACAAGATCTAATTAATGTTTGAAAAATTTATAACTGAAATAAAAATAATTTTAAATTTCATTAAATATATTATTTTCATTTGTTCTTTTGATTAAAGCAGTTATGATAAATAATTAAATTTAAAATAAATAAGACTAAATTATGAAAATATTATGTATAAAATTGTACCACTTGAATTTTAAAATTGAAATAATTAGTCTATATTTTTATTTTCATAGTATTCTAAGAAAAACTTCACATGAAAATGGTACAACAATATTTACAATAAAAAGAAAAAATTAATTAATAATGTCTCAAGCAAAAAGAGGAAACATTCATGCAAATAGAGGAAGAGGTGAGAGTCACTCCTCTAGAGGAAGAGGTGAGAGTCACTCCTCTAGAGGAAAAGGTGAGTGTCACTCCTCTAGAGGAAGAGGTGAGTGTCACGCCTTTAGAGGAAGAGGTGAGAGTCATTCCTCTAGAGGAAGAGCTGAAAGTCATTTCTCAAGAGGTGGAAGTAAAACTTATTCTTCTGAAGAAAGAGATGAAAATCATTCTGAGAGAAAAAGAGGAGGAATTCATTTTAATAGAGGAAGAGGAGAAAAGTTTTCCTTTAATACTAAATATAAAAAATCCCAAAATGAAAATCAAAAGCAAGATAATTTCACTTATGATTTATACAACATGAAAGAAAGTAAGAAAAAGTATAAATCAAATGAGAATATTTCTTCATATTGGAAACAATCTAATGAGAATATTAGTGGTAGCCAATTTGAATTAAATTCATTTTGTCCTTTTGAAAAAAAATCAAATAAAATCACAAAAAATAAAAATTCTATTGTAAATAAGATTCTTGATTATTCAGAAGAATGTTTTGACAAAAAAACTCAGAATTTAGATCCATCTGTGAAAAAGAAAGAAAGAAAGAGAAAACATAAAAAAAATAAAAAAATTAATATCACAGAACAAAATGCCAGAAGTACAAATATACCAGTAAATATGAAAATTAAACAACGAAGTATTCCAGATCTATTAACATTTGTTAGGAAATTTTCAGAAAAATTATTTGAATTTAATGATGAGGTGGAAAGTATTGATGATGATTTAGAAAATAATAGCAATGATAATATAAAGTATGAAATTCCAAAACAGCTTAAAGCTTCAAATTCAGTTCCTGATGATGATGATAAGTCAGAGATTTATGACACTGAAAGTGAGAGTTCCAGTTATTCATCAGACAGTTTTGACAAAATGGATGATATTGAGACAAATTTTAATAATACTATATCAGTGAAACCTAGCAAAAAGTTCACAATAAATCAAGAATGTTATATTGGTGTCTATTGGGACATTGAAAATTGTCCTGTTCCTAGCAAGAAATTAGCTTCAGATATAGTAAAAAAAATTAGGAATAAATTCTATGGCAACTGTACAGAAGCTGAATTTTTAGTTTCATGTGATATAAGAAATATTAACGATGATATAGTTACAGATTTAAATGATGCTCAAGTAACTGTTGTTCATGTAGACTGTTTAAATAAAAATGCAGCAGACAACAAATTAAAAGTATATCTACGCAGATTTGCAGATAATTATAGACATCCAAATTCTTGCATTGTTTTAATTTCGGGAGATTGTGATTTTGTACCTGATCTTCATGATTTACGATATCGTCATCAAATAAACATTATTGTTCTTCATAACATTCAAGCTAAGAAAAATCTTAAAGATGTTGCAAATTTTGCACAGGAATTTAATGAGTTTTGTAAAGATTTACCTGATTATCAGAAAGTACAAAAACATATTATTATACAAAATCTACCTATGAATAAAAAACTAAAAGGTGAAATAAGAACATTTTTAATAGATTTTTTGAAAGGATATAATTATAATTATTTAAAAATTAATAATGGAAATGCAGAAGTTGGTTTTAAAAATGATAAAATGGTGAAAAGTGCTTTATCAAAATTGAATGAAATCAATTTATTTGGAAATAATATCTCTGCAAAAGAAATAGAATGTAAAAATGAAGTAAATAAAGATGAAATATGTAAAAATAAAGTTCAAGAAAGTAAAGAACTAAAAGAAGTAGAAAAAAATGACATAATAGAAGTGGAAAAAAATAATATAAAAGAAGAAAAATCCTTTGATTCAACAGATGATAAAGAATTTAAAATAATTTTACAAGTTGAAGAATGTAAAAATAAGTTATTCTGGCAACAGTTTTTCAAAACTCTTTTTCCAAAAACTAATTTTCAAATGCAGAATATAAATGAGCAACAAAAATTAATAACTCTTGCTTTTGAAAGTTTAAATAAGTCAAAAAAAGCATTGAAAATAATTAATAAACACAGAATGAACGAAGCATCACCAAAAATACACAATATTATATCAGATGAAAAAGAAAATATTGTGAAATTAGATAACAATGTAGAAATAATTTCAAAATGTTTAAAATTAATAGATTCAAAATCAGATCAATCAGTAAAATTACATAATACAAAGAAAGAAAAATTTTTTACAGAAAATCCCTCTTCTTTCTATTTACCTGATATTGATGAATCTGAATGTCGACATGTGACCGAAAACCGGCTTAAAATTATGAATGAGCAAAAGTCAGAGTTTTTAAGTTATATTAAAAATAAAAAACGAAAAGTAGAAGAATGTTCAAGTTTATCAACAGATATTTGTATAAACTTAACTGATGAAATTAAGAAAGAAATTGAACATGAATGCCATTTGTTTTTATCAGGAAATCCCGCATACTCTAAAAAGTCCACAATCACTAACATTTTGGAAAAAAGTAACATATGTGTACTTCATATGGATAACCATTTATATGACAATTCAGAAATTGGCCATTATCTATTAAAAACCAATTATGCAAAAGATGGCATCATCGTTCATATTAAACCAAAAATGAAAGTATCTAAAAGTTTTCAAGATGATGAGAAAGCATTTGATTTTATTACTCAAAAGAATAATTCTGGCATTATTAGTATGACAGATTATTCATTTTTAAAGTATTTTTTACGCAATAAGAATTTGGAAAATATAAAATGTATTATTTTTGATACAATAGAAGAAAGATATTTATATACAGAAGCTTTATTGTTGTTATTACGAGAGAGACCAATTAATGAAACGAATTTTAAATTATTATTTATAACAAATGATATATCTGCTATTGAGAATTATTTTCCAGTAAATAAAGAAATAATTTGTGATTTTGGTAAATGGAATTATCCTGTCAATATAATATGGAAAGAGAATAATGTTGATATAGGTTTCAATTACATTCAGGATTGTGTCGAATGTATCATGTTTATTTGTGAAAATACAATTATTACCAGAAATATTTTAATTTTTTTAACATCTGTTTTGGATATTCAGCAAGCTATTTTTCTTCTTGAAAGATTTTTAGATAGAAAGGGAATCAAAGAATTTGAATTGATTCAGTTTCATGAGTTCCAAGATGAAAAGGAACAGAAAGAAATGTTTTCTGCTAATAAAGACAAACGAAAAATTATTTTTTCAACAGATTGTGGTAGAATTTCTAAACTTATGACTTCTGTTCAATGTGTAATTGATTGTGGTTTTACATTGAAAGAGGTTTACAATTCTTGCAATGGTAGTTGTGACATTTGGAAAAAGTTTCAAAGCAAATATTCTTCGGAAATGCGTAAATCTTGTGCAGGAAGTCATGGTCCAGGAATATGTTATCGTTTATTTAGCAAAGATGATTATAAGGAAAAAATGAATGATAAAGAATTATCTGATTTATATCAGAATGATTTAAGTCATCTATTCCTGTTATTTTTACAGCATGAAATAAATCCGTTTAACTTTAATTATGGAAAAAATATTTCTGTTGATTATTTAAATACATTTAAGAAAAAACTTATTCAGTTAAATGCAATAAAAGACAACAAATTAACAGAAATTGGTAGTGAAATGTCAAAATTAAATTTTGAACCAAGTACTGCCAAATTAATAATTAGAGGCTATGAAGAAGGAATTCCTTTTGAAATTTCTACTCTTGCGGCATTATCTATAATTTCTGGATATATTAGTTTCCATCAAGATCCTATCGAACAAACAAAGCAATGGAGATTTAATCAACCAAATGGTGACTGGAAAACTTTTCATACAATGTATACTGAGTGGCTCTCAGTACCTAAAAAGTCAAAACATTATTGGTGTCAATTAAATAATATTAATATAAATGCAATAAAAATATATCATGAACTTTCAAATAATATTACATTGCATGTTTCAAAAATATGTAAGAAGAAAAATTCATCTGACAAGGCCAACTGTGATATTAAAATACAAAAGCTGCTTTTGGAAGCTTATCCAAATAATTTATGTTGTTGTTCAGATCAAGTAAATGAACAATATTGGAATGCTTTCTATCCTAATAATTTATTGATTCATTCATTAACATCGATAAAACATTTAGGAATATTTCCTGAATTTATTGTATATCAGAAGATATTTAAATTATCAGATTGTTTTATTCTCGGTGTTAATGCTATTAAAGAAGAAGTTTTACTTGAAATGGAAAGAGATGGTAAATTGCCTGTTAGTGTTAATGATTTGAAGATGCAAATGTTAGTATCAATCAAAATTTCTGATTTGAGTCTACCTTTATTGAAATCTTTGATGGGAAGGAATAAACAAAATTTGAATTTAATTGAAAATAAAGTAAGAAATATTGTACAGGATAATATAACTAGAATTGAAATTAATTCACTGAAAGGTGAAATCATTGTACATACAAAACAAAAAAATGTTGATAAGGTTAAAATTTTTATATATGAAATATTGCAAAATGAGAAAGAAAAGATATTAAATGTAGAAAATGAAATATTTATTGATGGTTATCTAAAGAATATTAGATTGCTAATTGGTTCTGGAATGGTAGTGAAAGATGTAATGATGCCGAATGAAAGTCGTAATGTACATATCAAATCCAATAAACCATTAGATGATATTTTGGGTATGTTAGAGGACAACTGTGGAAAAATTTGTAATTATGAAGTAAATAAAAAAGGAATTATTGTAACATTCGAGAAAGCTGCCTTTGCAGAAAATGCAGTAAATAAATTTTCTAATGAAACTAACTTCAAAATTTTATATCAAACAAATTTAGATTCATCTTTTAAGAAACCTCCACCTCTTATATTGACAATGACATGGTTTAGAAGACCTTGCTTAGGTATAGGATTTATTAATTTTGAATCTGAAGTTGAATTACATGAAATGCTTTCAAAGTTACCTACAATTGAAATTGAAATCAAAGGGAAAAAAACAATTCTTCAAATAAACAAAAAAAAGAGAGATAGTTTGAGTTTGAAAAATTTGCCTGAAACAACAACAGCAGGAGATATTGAATCTGCTATAAAGACATTACAGTCAGATATTTCCTATAAAAGTATTATAGTGTCTCGTAAAAAAGCATATTCATCTACAGAGGATGAAATTGAAATAATTAAGATGACATTACATAATATTTTTGACAAATATACTAATTCTAAAGAATTAGAAATTGACATTGAAAAACCAAAAGAATCTTCAATTGTTTGGAAAGCTACCCTTTCCTTCACAAATATTCTTGATGGTTTTACAGCAATAGCATCTTTAAAAAATATCCCACTTACAGGAAGTCAAATAAAATTAGATTTATCACTTGCAATAAATTGTCACTTAAAGTTATTTTATTGCATAAAAGATCAACTTGAAGAAGCAATAAATATGTTTACAACTGGAGAAAACAGTAATGATTCATTGAAAATTGTAGCAAAACCATTTGGAGATCTTGTGTCAATTAAGATTCAAAGTAATAATATTAATGATATAATTAAAGTTAAGTCAATGTTTTGTGATATTATAGAAGGTCAATGTATTAGTGATTTAAACGAAACACAACTTAATAATATAAGTTTAAACAGTGGAACTGAATTAATAAAAAATTTAGAGGAAACATTCCATTTATATATTCAAACTGATTGTATTAAAAAGAAAATTTCAATTTGTGGTGATCTTCAAAACACTAAAACTGCAAAAAATATAATTAACAATTTTTTGGATAATTCCAAAACTTACAAACAGTTTGAATTACTGAGAGATGATATTCCTCGTGGTGCATTGTGTGCTATTGCTAAATCATATGGTCATAACCTTGATGATTTAAGAAAGTCCTGTAATCTTGAAGAGCTTAAATTTAATTTTGAAGAGCGTTTAATAATGGTTTGTGGAACTGATGCTTCTATCAAAAAGGTAAGACAATAGACCAATAGATTAAAAATATTTTCAAAACACATCTAAGAGTAGGAGAATAACTTAAAAAGTGTTCTATATTCTTATTTAGATTTTAATGAATCATGATCTAAAGGTATACCTTTGTCTTTGGCAATACTGATGTAGATACCAATTTGTAAAAATTATCAAAAATGATTACAAAAAATTTCTGAAGAAATTCAGATATATAAGAACAGATAAAGAGTACAGTCATTGTATTTCAGGAAAATAAGAGGCAAATAGAAATCACAGACACAAGGAGTTTGTGTGTACAAATACAAAAAAATTTTCCACAACAGTCTTACTTAAATAAATGATTACACATAGCATTTGATTTTAATTGATAATGAAAACTCCTTGTGAAAAAATAGAGAAACTACACAGTTAAAATCATAATATTTAAACAATTATAAGATTATTTCATCTTTTTCAAATATTTTTGTTAATTAGTATTCCACATATTTATCCAGTTTAGCTGTGAATTATATTGTTCCAACATACATTAATGATAAGATGCCTAAATGATTAAATTTCCACTTCTTTGATAAATACAATTAATGATTAAAATCATGGATGTCCATAGAAAATTTTTCATGGGGGACAAAGCTTGGAGACAAATAACTACTGTACATATAAATTCTAATAATAATACAATAAATTCTAATAATAAATGCACCTCCAACCTGTTGTATATACTATCCCTGTTACAGATCACAGGGCCAACCTACAGCTTAGAATACATATGAATGCTACAGGGCAAGCTTTAAACACTCACCTCAAAGAACATTGACTTCCATCAGGAAAGGGCTTCCCAACATCACATTAACAACCTTTGCCTCCAATCCTGATATAGACATACATTTTGACTGAGCACTCCTCCTGTGTAGTACCTCCCAAAATTAAGAATTAAAAATTTACAAAGCTATGAGAAAAAATGCAGCTATTGTCTTTAAGATGTAGACTCCTTCCCCCTACAAAGTTTAGTCTTACAGCCCTTTCCCCCTTCCTCTTTCTCTTTCACATCACTCATCTTTTAGACATGGATGGCAATCACCTATTCTAAGTAACTTTTCTGTCTGTTCAAGCTGTTTGTTTTAACAGCTGCATATATATAAATTTAATCTTGTATAATTAATCTCTGTTTATTTATGTCTAATGAAGAGACCAGTTTAGCTTCATATAGATACACTGTGGTGAGGGGCCCTTCTTAAATGACGATGGTTTCACACCACTAGGAACTTTTACAGTTTGTCCAAATACATGCCATATATGGAGCAGAAAAATGGATTTTTTGATATAAAGAATAAAATCAAACTAGTAATTTTAATATGAGGTTGATTATGTGAATTCATACATGCAAAATTTGCTGCGGAGCCAATATTTCATTTCCACTGTATTTTCGAAGGGACTTTTTCTTTTGATTACACTGAGTTTGGACACGTGGAGCTTACCTCATCTTTTTACATATCTACCTTCTCTCAAGGTTCAGCACAGAATGACCAAAAACCCTATCCCTTTTTGTCACCTGAATTCTCTCCCTTCTCATTGGTTCATAGACCCTTTCATCTCTTATTGCCTCAGGATACGGGATGCCTAAAATGTGATAACAGTCACTAGACTACAACATTTTCCAGATGTAGAGATTACAAAAGAAATAAATATACTACATCAAATTACTCTTATGAAAAAATATTATTTCATATGATGTGTTAAAATATGTCCATTATTAAATATGCTACACAAATACTAATCAAATTTATTTACCAATTATGATAAAAATAACACATGATATTTCACTTAAGTGTTATTTTTATATATTCTAGTATATTATGTTAATTATATATACCCTTCAAATATACAATTCTGAATTTCTTCTGTAAAGGAGCAAAAGCAGAACTTCTTACCAATCACTCAATAGATTTTTGATTGCCTCTCCAATAAGGATATTATTTAAAAAAATCAATATAAATGATTTGTGTATGATTTCACACTTGTGGAATACCTGTAGATATGATGCTAATTGTTTACATAGATTCCATAAAGCACAAATTGATGTATTTAATCTTAACATGTTGAATGAAAAACAAATTTTGGAATCATATGTAATCAAAGTAATAGATAGATTAAAATAATCTAAAATCATAGTAATACAGGATGATTCAAAAGGTCTTAGACAAACTTTAAAGGTAGGTCAAGAATACAAAAACAATTTTTACCTAGGACCATACAGCCACAAACATCACCTGGAGTTGCTAGAAGTACATAAAGAATCACACAGAAAGTAATACATGTAAAATGTACAATATATTTATTAGACACACAGTCTGTTACAAGTTGAAAGGAGGTGTCAACATTCTCTCCACCAGCAGCAGTACATGCCTCTCAGTGTCTGCACATAGATTGGCAAATATGTTCAAAAATGCCAGCCCTCTTGTGAATACCTGCAGCTGCTACAATAACTCTCACAGCAAGGTCAACATCTGAGGCTGGAGGGTCTCATAGATAAGACCTTTCAGGTAACCTTAGAAGAAATCAATGTCAGACAAAGCAATAGGTCCACCCTAGTCAATCCATTATGCAGAAAAGGTGCTGTGGAGATACTCCATACATTCAGGCTGAAATGAGTGGTCATCCCATCATGCTGAAACCACATATGCAGGAACATCGTGCAATACTTCTTCCAGGAATATCCTGTAACTTCACCCATCCAGGCTTGTTGGAAGAAAGTACGGCCCAAGAAAACAGTCTCCAACAATGCCTGCTTAAACATTTATGGTGAACCATTGTTTCAAGGCATGAGGGCATATAGCTTGGGGGTTTGCATCCTAGATAAAAATGGTTTGTTTTTGTATTCCTGATCTATCTTTACATTTTATCTAAACTTTTTGAATCATCCCATATATTGAACTTTATATGAAACATTTACATTTTGATTTATTAAGCATTAAAATTTTACATTATAGTTTGAAACCAACTTGAATAAACTATATACAAAGATTCAAAAGAATAAAGAACTAAATGATGAACTGAATGAAATATGTCCTATTTGTTGTGGTGTTAAGGATGAAAGTTTCTATTGTCTTTTATGCTGTGAACATGTCTTCTGCAAACCATGTTTGCTTATGCAAATTCAGTATGGAAATCTGCCATTAATTTGTCAAAATAAAGTAAGTGGAAGTTTATTTAGTTTGTAATTTATTTATTATTAAAAATGTTGAATATGTAAACTTCTTCACTTCAAAATTTGGGTCTAAAGTTCTCATTTTTGAAATACATAATTACCAACAACATAATGAATTAGATGTTCTTGGCATACAATAAGAGCATTGGTAAGGTGTGCAGGGGATCCAAGAACATCCAATAGAACCATTAAATTCAGAAGACTGGTCCTTTTTACTTGTTACTTATAATAAGTTCGTTGCCAACTTCTACAAGAAAATTTCCCACATTACGAGTAACAGGATCTTACAGGAGATTTCCTACTGTTTTTTCTAGTACTGTATTAGAAATAATAAGGACCAATTGGAGAGAAATTGCATCTGAGGAGTCTATACTATCCCTGTACAAGATCATAGAGTAAACTGTCCATGTGAATATATTGGAGCTACTGCTCGTGGTCTAAAAATGAGGATCAAGGAGCACAAATACAGAATTCTGAAGGATTTTTCCACTTTTTTTTTTTCTTATTAATCAGGTACAAGTGAAATGTACATACCCAGTACTGCTTAGCACAACTGGTGGTAAACTACATACAGTCATCATTGTACAAAAAGATGTTAAAAGTGTGTAACAGTAATGAATGGTATGGGCAAGAGTAGACTGTCACTACTCGCAACATGTGGGACTTAACACAATGAAGGGCTGGGTAGCTTTCCAGAAAACTGACAATATTCAGTATAATGTTTGCACTAAAGTCCATTTGAAATATGTCTATAAGAGTTTTGAAAGACCTGTAGATTTCTTTCAAATTTCTGTAGATTTCTTTGCAGGAGAAGGTATTTATTACATAGCCAATCTATATGTTTGAAGTCTAAAATTTGCTGTAAGTCCTTCCTTTCTTTTTCAACTATAGGGCAAACAGTCAAATAGGTAGTGGTCGCTTCCATCGGTTTTTTGTCACAAATAGAGCACTTATCACTATCATTAATTTTGAATCTGTGTAAGTAGCTTTGAAAGCAGCCATGGTTTGTTATAAATTGGGTTGTATTGTGATCGATTTTGAGCCAATTCATCTTGTAGATACTTTTAATGTCTGGTAAGTATGAATAAGTTGTTTCATTATGGAAGTTGTCCCAAAACATTTGCCATTCTTTTAAAATATAGTTTTTCATAGCATTGAAATCCTGTCACAGGTGGTAATTTGCTGTATATTATGGTGTTTTCTTGGTTGGTGGCTGCCTTCTTTGCTAACTTGTCGGCTTTTTTCTTGCCAATATTTCCCTGGTGTCCTCTCAGCCAATTAAGGGAGAAGGCACCATTTGAATTTTGTAGCATAGTATTAATATTCATAAAAAATTTTGTTGTAAATTCTAAAAATTAATAAAATAATTTCTACCAAAAAATCCTTATGGCAGCTGCTATTTCGTTGTGAATGTGTCTCTTTAATCCGATCAATTCCGTTTGGTAGACTATCATATACAGCTTTCAGGTTAGGTACTTCTTTTATTGGTTTGTCATATGCATTTCGGACTTATTTGTATTTTAAGTCCCTCTTCAGTTCAAAAGTACAAACTGTTTTCTCCATCCATATCCAAATATTCTTTCAAAAAATCCTTATGGCAGCTGCTATTTCGTTGTGAATGTGTCTCTTTAATCCGATCAATTCCGTTTGGTAGACTATCATATACAGCTTTCAGATTAGGTACTTCAGGATAAAAAGTACACAACAACTATTGCATTATGTGTTTCTGTTCAATAAAGTGATCAACCTGATACAAAGTGACCTTGAAGTTTTATTTTCTTGTCAAACTTGTTATAAGTGGTCAGCAGANGTCACACCCAGGTATGTATAATAAATAAATAAAACCTACTTACTTGAGCCTCTAACCGGTGTGTGGAAATACAAACAGTAAACAATTTTGTAAAAACAAATGTTTTCTGAACACCTTCCGTGTCCTTTTCAGGTATGCGCAGTAGACATTGCACAATCGAATCTTCATTCAAATTTTTCTTTTTGAAATTGCGTGATGGTGTTTTAGAATAAGGAATCCAGCTGTTTTACCTGAAGAAGGATACGGAAGGTGTTCGGAAAATGTTTGTTTTTACAAAATTGTTTACTGTTTGTATTTCCACACACTGGTTAGAGGCTCGAGTAAGTAGGTTTTATTTATTTATTATACACCCCAGTGTGCATGAAGAAATTATACAGATTAGAGAATTAAAAATTGGCATAATTTAGCAAAAATACAGTTCAAACAAATGATGAGTTAAAATATAAAAAGAAAAATACAGGTTAATACATTAGAGCATATTTGGTAATGCAAATAATAATTAGGATACTAGAACGTTAAATAAAACTTCAGAAAAAGAGAAAAAAATCAAAATTTACTCTAAAAATCTATTTCATAGAAATGGAGAAATAACACTTGTGCTCTTTATTTAACAAAATAAAGTTGTAGTTGTAGTTGATTACATAATATTTTCTTTTCCTGTTACTTTCCTTTATAGAACAAGTTTGGAATTGTTAAAATACCATATTAGTACAGTATTTATATAGACAATTCACAATAAATAACAATATATTATACCTTTCAATAAAAACAAAATATGTTAACACTTCTTCAAATTCTAGCTGAAAGACTTAGATTGAAAACGTTAGAAAGGAGATAATTTTGACAATTTGCTGGACTAATTTTTGAAATTAGTAAGATTTTATGTAAAAACAAATAAAATTGAGTCTACTTAACCAAGCATCAGATGGGAACAGTTTGTTTAAGACAGCACTTGCCATATTCCTGGTTTTTTTCCTTTATGTTTTACATCAGTGGGAATCTTGTTAAAAGACCAGATATTGGAGCATTTCATTTAAATGAGTGTCATGTCAGCATCATTTTTAGAGCAGTCCACATAAGCACTGTTCTAAGAAAAATTTACAATCTTTCTTAGAACAGTGCTTATGGTACATCATGGACCAAGGACATATTGTGACAGGGCTCTCCATACTATAATATTTGTTGACATTTGGTGAAGCTTTCCATTGCTCATTTTTCTAATGCATGGACAGTGAAAATATTTACAGAATCATAATTATCAATCTGAAATTTATTACAGATTTCATATAAGAAGCAATTACTGATTTTATTGGATAGACACATGAAAAACAATTACATATTAAAAAGGTAATGTAGAGAATCCGATCTGATTTATAGATTCCGTACCACTGGTTCATCACACAAAAACTTGAACAACCAAATATTGTAACAAAACTTTTAATCTCTAATCCCAGTTTCAAATTCCACCACTTCACTACTGCTTCCTCTCTCTCTCGATCTCCTACCTCCTCTGCCTGACACTTTTTTCCCACCTTTACACCCTTCCTTTTACAGCCCTTTGTCTACACTTCTTATTGCCATTTACAACTACATGCAAATGGATTGCACATGAACCGACAAAACCACAGTTGAGGGAGAATGAGGAGTGCCAATATCACTACAGGTATCATAAAATATGTGTGAACAAACGGTGCAGAGAACATATGCACTATGTCCTCATCTTGAGGAGACAAAGCAAAAAGTGATTAGTGACCAGATTTCAGAGGTCACATGATCTTACTCTAATGTGGTATTGTACTTATTTGATTTTATTCTATATGCCCCATTAGAAAACATTCAGAAATTTTAAAGTAAGGATGTTCACATCCTTTCAGCAAGGCCTCCTACTGTATTTTTGGGAAGAATTTTTTGTTGAATTTAAGACTTAAAATCCCTTACAAAATTTTGGCACAGTGCTAGTGACATATGACACTACATCCTCTCATAAGTTTGTGATTAGGAATATAATTCTTCATCATGGAATTGAACAACTGTCCAATGCCATCTAGTACACTCATAAAATTATGTTGCTTCTTCCTCCCTTTGTATTACTTTGTTATCTGAACCAGAATCCTTTCTACCATAATCTAAATCTTCATCAACCTTGATTTCATTTTCAGCCTCATCTTCAGTCAATTCAACAAAGAGTAACTGAACAAAATTCATAGATTGAAACATGATTAAATAAAATACATTCCACAGTTTTTATCTCTGTTGGTTCCTCATATCCACCACCAATAACATTATATACCATAAAACATATATCCACAATAAATAGTTTACATTAATTGGATACTAAAAAGAAAAAACATTAACTATTTTAATTAATTTTCTGAACATATCTGTTCATAATATCCTCTCACTCTTGAACCACAGTGTTTCTAGTCTAAAGATTTTTCCATATTTGCTTAAGACAAGTATAAATGATAACAGTTATTCTAATTAGCAGCATATTTGCTACCTTTCANTACATACATTAATTATAGATACATAAATATACATAATAAATAAATAAACAAGGCAGATAAAGGTGAGTATCCCAAAGACGAAGGGAGAAATCTATTCCAATTATCCCATATCCAACTCATAGAAAGTCTTACAGGTCACCAAAAGGACATTAAGACCCTTACAGTTGATGGAACAACCCTGTTGCACATATATGTAAATGTATAGAGCCTTCATGTAATGTATATGATGTCTATTTCTAATACTTTTAATGATTTTAGCATAGTGTCAGCATACATTGACAGAGTCAGAAAGAGAATAGATAGTGAGGGTTGTGACTGGGTTGGACTTCTAAATGTTATGTTTATATTCCTTCAGTCTTGCATTGAAAGATAATCACTCCAGGTTCCAGGCCAATTTGTTCCAGGTTCAAGGTGAGGCCATATGTGTTGGTGTTGATACAAATAAATTCTTGGATTTCAGGGCATTGTCTCCAAATAATTAATATGTGTTATATATGCTTCCTCTTTCCACCTATGACTATAACATTACACAGCCCTTGGTTCTTGTTAGGAAGCTCTAAGACTTGGTATTTTTGAGGAAGAGTACATCATAGTCCTTAACTTTGAGGCATTATATCCTTCTATAGGGTTAGAATCCTGTTTCTACCACCTTTAGAGACTTCCTCGTTGATAAAATTGAATACTCTTCTAGCTACTTCCAGAGATCCATTTGCCCATATATTCTTCTCTCAGTATTTGATGGCATCACCTACATCCAGAGGTGTCCCTATGGATAACTTTCCTTTCAAAGACTCTTTGTGAGTTGGTCAAGATCTGTAGAATCATCAATTTTGTCTGTGTGCATCTATCATCCATTTATGTGCAAAATACATCAATGATGTATTGATTATTTAGAGAAGATGTCTTGACATCTGTGAATTTATTTATGATGTCAAACCAACCCATATGATCTTACCTTGAACTTGAATGAGAGTTACTGTGGAGAACACTTAGATGTTTTTATCTCTTTTTGAAGTGGTGCAATTAAGACCAATATAACACAATAATAAAAGCCAATGCTTTTTTCAGCAAATGTTTAATTACTGGACAAAGATTTTCAGCTCCATTTACAAACCTGCTTTGGGTCTATACAAGAACTTTCTATTGTTCTAAACTTGGAATGTTATTTTATTCTATGACATTTTTAAGAGTTTAAAATAGAGAACATCCAAGCTTTAAATGCTCAAAGCTTGAGAATTAAAACAGAAAATAAATATATTTAAATCAGGATGAAAGAATCCTAAGGATAAACATGTGGGTATGGCATCAGACACTGAGTCATGTCACCTTTACAATTGAACTCATTTATAACAAATTACCTTCTTTTCAATAACTAGAATGAATTACAAAGCACAACCAACAAAACCTTTAACATCCAGTAACAAAATTTAATGTAAAACTTTTTGATGAATGTTTTTGATCTTAAACAAGATCTGCATCAGATCAACATTATATTCCAAATTGGAATGCTCAGAATAAAAGTTTTCAAAAATTTTAAACATGTTTTTAAATAATTAAAATAATTTAAAAATTTTTGAAAACTTGTGTTCTGAGCATTCCAATTTGGAATATAATGTTGACCTGATGCAGATCTTGTTTAAGATTGAAAACGTTCATCAAGTTTTACATTAAATTTTGTTACCTGATATTAAAGGTTTTGTTGATTGAACTTGTTTATTTAGGAAAAATAGAGGCTTACAAAATTTTCTTAAAAGGATTTCTTTTGGAACAATAAGTGTTAAAATCCAAAATAGGGATGAGATGTTTAAGCTGTGAGAAAGTCTACCGAAAATTTGTTCGGATTGAAGAGACATTTACCTATTTAACACATAATACAGCTACCATTAGAAAATTCATCAAGGTTATTTTAGGGATGAGATGTGTTGTCAATTAAATTTCTTAGATGATCTGTCAATCATGGGGCATTATTGCCAGATTCTGGAGATGGGACAGGTGATAGTCAATTTGTGAAATAGAGGCAGAGGTGGCAGCAAACTGGAAACAGACTTCAGTGGAAACTGAAGCACAAAAGAAAAAGTTGGTACCTTGAATTGGGGAGAAGTAGATCCTGGAATAACTTGGCAAAGGGAACTTTTCGATAGGAAAACTCGTAGTGAAGGAAACTTTTGACAAAAAAGTCCACTCATGTCCTTGAAACCTGGGCTTTTATTATTTTCTGTTCTTGATCATCCATTCCAATTGGTTGATTTTCCTCATTCTCACTCTCTAAATGGTTACTCACCAATTGCTATATGTAACTAGATCTCAACATAGATCACGGAAGAGATCATATTTGACATTTAATCCAATTTTAACTGGAGATGATCAATCTTAGGACTTACATAGTTTACATTCATGTCACATTGATCATACAAAATGTTTTATATATATTTTTTTAATACTCTTTTTAAACAAATTTTAATGAATAGTTCAGATCCTGTCTGGAACCTCATAACAGCAAAGCAGAAGAATTAATGACAAGTCCACCTGTTTTCATTGTTATTAATACATTCAGAATTAATATAAGATAATAAATTTTTTCTTTCTCCTTCTTAATGGAAGTTTTGAGCGTTCTTCAATTTCCATCTCTAAATATTATCTATAACATTAACATTATAATTGAAGATTTTTTAAAAGAAATATAACACTTTTGTAAATTTTAATATAATAATTTTTACATATTAATTTAATTAATCTTATAAGATGATTAAAGTATGGTTGTATAATAAAATTTTTGTTATTTAATCAAATTATTAAATGCCAGATTATTACAGGCTGTATTTGGCTAATTATAATCAGGCATTTAATTTAACTTTGAATAGCACATTTAGGCTTGATTGTTTATATAAAAATTGTATTGAACAAAATAAAATTTAAATATTAATGTATTTTTTAGGTCTGGATCCAAAATAACCCAAAGAAAAGAAAGTGTTGTACAGAATGCAATGCTTGTTTAGAAAATACTGGTGGAAATACATTAATTGGTTGCTGGAAATGTGGAAATTTCAGTTTTTGGAATGTAGTTTGATTATTTTCTAAATAAGGAAATATGATAAGCTACAACTACTACAAAATTTTAAACAATTTTTAAAAATCTTTGTTGTTTACAAAATTCAAAAATTTATTATTAAATATGTTTATGAAAACTTTTTTATAGATTCCTATTACATCAGTATATTATTAACAGAATCAATTAGTTATATAGAAAAAGTATTGACATTATTTTATACAGGGGGATTCAAGACAGTTGTATGAAACATCACCAACAAATTCTCCACCATAAAATGCAATGAAAATGTATAATCAAAAGGGATTGTAATACCATACATTTTTGAGATATTAGTGACAAAGATACCATCCATCCAATACCAGGATATGTCTCGACAAAGATGTCTTAAAAAAGAGAGAAAAATATACTAGTGTATACATTTGTTTCATGCATACATTTGTACTTTTTTCTCTCTATTTCTTACAGTGTACACATTAAATGTTAAAGATGCTTGTGATAAAATATGTGAAGCGCCTGGCCTTTTTTGAGTAGTTAAAGAATTATTGCAAATACAGAAATGCTGATACAGACATGAGTGACAATGCAAAGAGGACACTTCAAACATTTCCTCTATGGAAAAACAGTTACGTTTAATGTGTACATTGTAAGGAATATAGTTATGTTTCATGTATACATTTGTACCTTTTACTCTCTTTGTTAAGGCATGTTGGTATGAAACTGATAGGATTTTTTCAGGCTAATATCTCAAAAATGCATGGTATTAAAACTCCTATTAATCATACATTTCTGTCACACTTTATGGTGGGGAATTCATTGGTGAAATTTCATACAATAGTCTTGAATCATCCTTTATAATTGAATTTTGAAAATGAGTTTTTGTCTGTTTTATGTAATTTTGAGTATTTTTAATATAATTCATAAATTTTAAAACATTTGCTAAACTAAATACAAATTTTAAATTATTAAACTGTAAGAATTTTTAAGATTTGTATAATAGGTTTTTAATATTATCAATCTAAAAGTTTTGAATCATGAAATCCTTTGCAAGCATTATTGGAAAGAAGTATAATATAGATTTTAAATAGTTTAAAGTAATTTGTTGAATTGTCTTTAGTAATTATAACATCTTTTAGTTAAGAAAAATATGGATATGAATTAAAAAGATGGACATTTTTGTTTTTGCAACAAACATTTTACAATAGGTACATTTAGTATTATTTTCTCTGCCAATTCTTTTTCCTTTATATGTAATCATATGTTTATTTAAACAGAATTGTATAATAATTGATATGATGTAATTTAAGTTAGTATGCAAGAAAGTACATGAACTCCAAGGGATTGTATAGTTAAAACCAAATGCATAATATTGCACATGTATGTGATGTCTTGCAACCAGTATATATCTCTTAATATCAGTTTTTTTTTTTAAACTCTTTCTTCTCTGTGGGCTCTAAGAGGACCTCTTTTAGCAAGCCCATTATGGATTCAGCCAGTCCTTCAATGGGGTGGCCAGGTGATGAGAGTCTGAATTTGACATATTCAGATGGACCATCCCCGAAAATTTCCTGAGGATTTTTCACAATTCCTGGATTGCTCTCGTGTTCCTCAGAGCAGTAGGCTGCCACCTTTACTGCTTGGCCATCTGGCTGTCCTTAATATCTGGTTAAATTCAGTCAAGAGTGATTTTGTTTCAGGAAAATATTTTTGGCTTTCTTGTCAGTTCAATAATTTTTAATTGTGGTAAGCCAAATTTCAGCAGAAGTCTTTTTGTTGATTAGCAAAAGTTTGCTATAGTTGCTAGCAGGTAGTACAATTAGTTTCCTCCAAATGGAGTGCAAGCCATCCAAAATTACTCTAGGTTTAACCCAAGAGTAATTTTGGATGGCTTGAACTCCATGTTTCTGGAAATTAACCTCTTGTCTATGCTATTTCTGAGTTCATCACTACTAAATAATTTTTTATTGTTTTGTGGTTAGTTTTCATAATAATGTCATCTCTTTTCGATTATCAAAAATATTTTAGAAAATCTGAAGCTTCTTTTATCAGTTCCTTTTCCACTTATAGTAATTTCTGGTCTTACTGAGTTAACTATGTTAATTTTTTTTAGATTTAATGTGAAGAGAGTCTATGTAATAAAGATGGAGTGAAAACTTATCAACACATACTTTTTCATATGCAGTTAATTTTATTATCTCTTCTGCACAAATCAGACATTCTTCATAGTCTTTATGTAAATTTGTCAGCCATCAAATTTAGAAAACAGCTCTTTAATTTAGTTAAGATAGTTTCAAAACTGTCTATAAAAAAGGCATTATATTTTGAGGAATCAGAATTTTGTACTTTGCAGTAAGAAATAGTCTTCTAGTAATGAGGTCTTCAATGACAATTGACTTGGTAAATGCCAATGCTTACCTGAGGAACGTAAGGTTTTCAGAGAGGAGACAATGGAGAAATTTGTGACATCAGACCAGGATTAGTTTCAATTTCTCCACTTAAAAGTAAATAATAACTTATTAGTTTCAACTCAAATAAGTTAGAAAATATTGTAGAACTTATAATAGAGTTAAAAATATCAAAGTTGAATTTTACTAACACTAAGACTAAGATGAGAAACTCTTAGCACCAAGGCAGATTAAACAGCATCTCCAATAAAGCAGAAAATTAAGATTTCATTTGTAGACAAGTAAAATCATCTCCAAGTATAACAGTCATCTGACAAAGGGCCATCTAGACATAGAGTCTACGTTTAATACTAGTCTTTGTTAGAATTAATCAGAAGCAGAATTGATTACTTTTAAGAATCCACAATTTTCAAGGATTGAATGAGTTTCTGAGAACGGATTTAAAGAACAAACAATGTATTTAATTCATTAAATAACATAACTCAGAGCTAATAGTTTGCCTTGTAAGAAGTAGTTAATAACTAATTAATACCAAGTATTTGAAAACAAGTTGATTAAAATTGTTGATAATTACAGAAATTGAAGTAAATGACTAACTAGAATATTAAAATTCCTTGAGAAGCCAGAACAGCTTAAAATAACTTGCTCTCTGTATTACTGTAATGTGATTAGAATTTCTGGTACTAGGTTTTGTACTTGAATTGTTCACTGTTGTGTGAACTCAAGGATTACATTTGAGAAGTATTTGAATACATAGCACAGTTTTGGGGCAACGAGAACTTTTTGCAATCAAATAGTTCTCAATTCTTGCATTCAAATACTCCCATCTTTAGTTCAGATCACTTTGAAGTAATTTGAATTAAGCCTAATAATAAAAGTGATTTTACTATAAAAAATGAATGTAACCAGCTGTTACATTTTCCTGTAGTTTAAAGCTAAAAGAAACTAAAAAATACTAAAACCTTTCCAAAATAAAAACTTAGCAAAACAGAAAAATTAATTTAGTACCATGCTTCCAGTTTACACAGGTTTTACTGTATTAATATATGAATCAGCACATTTTAATCTTTATAGTCTTGTCATATATTTTTTTAATCTGTTATAATATATATTTAATTTCTTAGTTATATAAGAGTAAGCATATTATTTAATTATTATTTTCCTTTATAAAAGGTATATATTTATTATTATTGTTGTATTCTTATACACAATCTCATTCTTTTCAACCTGATTATTTCAAAGAATAACTAGATATTGTAAAATAAATGAGTTTTTAATAACAATTCTTTTACTTACTATAAGTATGAAAACTCATATTTATTTTCTATTTTAAACTGTTTTGTTTAAACTATTCAGATAGATGCATCAAGGTAATAATGCTTGGTGATTATTTTATCAAAGCAGACACATGCAAATTTGAAATTTAAGTATTTTTCCTATAGAATATATTATATGTTTGTGTTATAAAGTTTTCAAATTTTTATAAAACATTAGCATTTATTAAGCATAAGCATGAATTGGAAAATTAAATACAGCAATAAATTTTAAAAATCCCATCTGCACATCTGAATAAACAACTTGAGATATGCAGGTGAAATTGTTTCAAAGATGCTGAAAAGATCAAAGATCTTCAAAGAAGAGGCAATGAGATTTATACTAAATTTGAATATTAGAAAAACAAAATGTTTAGGGAGAATCACATAAAGAAACTAGTTATGATAAATGGAGAAGAAATTCAGAATGTTGAAACAGTAAATGATTTCAACTCCATTTCTGTGAACTTTCATAACTATGTTTTAATTTTGCAAATGATTGCTTTTGTCATATGTGGTCTGATGTTATGCTGTAATATCACACCTAACCTGTTGACAAATATAGACAAGTTTCATGTCTCTTCAATTGCAAAACAGATCTTTTTTAAATACAAACTCTCTTTGGTGCAAGATCCATTTCTTGTAACATGATTCAATCCAAAAAAGATTGTTTTTCTTGTCAGTCAAAGATGAGCAAAAATTTATCTACTCTGACAAATTGATTAGAGCTCATGGAACATTCATTTTCTGAGGTTAGAAACTTTTCCAAGTGCCTGTAAATGTCAGTGCACAACTGTACAAGTTGTGCTTTGCATTCTGGGGTTTCGTAGTCTTGGCTTTTTTTTGTTCCTGGGACTCAAGACCTCATTTTACTTTCCCAGTTTTTATGTACACATAACAACGGAAAAAAATTTCGTGTGTGTGTTGGCGTCTATTTGGTTTAATATCTTGGAATAGAATAAAGATTAAGAAATGAAATTTGGCATCAATTAACTATCAGTACAATCAAATTTTTGATTGTACTGATAGTTAATTTGTGTATAAGAGGATGTGAGTAAATTCAACAAATCAATATTAATACAGTAGAGCCCTGAAAACTCGGCACTCGATAATCCGGCACTCCGGATAACTCAGCCACACCCTAGCAGGGCAAAAAAAATCCTTAGTTAATTAATTTTCATTATAGACAGCTTTATACCTCATAAAGTATTTTTCTGAGGTCTGTCTTATCAGGTAAATTACTGTACACAGTGTATTCATTAATTTTCATTTTCATGTAGTAAAGGCTCTATGCCTTCATAAAGGATGTACAGTACTTTTCCTTTGTTTAAGGGTATTTGGGCAGTTTATTCTCTGTTGTATTCTCAAGCAAACAATACATACAAGTACAGTACAATATTTTCTGAGGAAACACGCATACTTATCTTTTTTTAACCCCATTCCCGATAACCCGGCATTTTCACAAATTCGGCCATCCTTCGGTCCACATTAGGCCGAGTTTTCGAGGCTCTACTGTAATAATATCTTTCATATTTTAGAAGTTTCCTTAAAAATTCAAGAAATTTTATGATGACATAAAGGTTGAATAAAGTAACAATTTAGTTTGTTCTTTAAAAAAGCATTACTTAGAGTTATAATTTGTTTATTATTATGTCATTATATTTAATATGTGATGTGATTATAACTGTTATTTTTTCATGAATAATATTGACTGTTATCATTTGTATAGAAAATATGATTTGAAGTAATGTTGATGTATGTTTATTTGATATGAAAGTAAATCTGAGGCCTTTAACTTCATCTACTAAAAAGATATATCAAATTTTGGTATGTTTACATTAATGTTTTGAAGAAATAGATCTAATATATTAGAATGATATATATATGTATATATTTGGTATGTGTATGTTTATATACATACACTAGACAATTTAAAATTCAATCATCATGAAACTTGGAATATAGTTAAATCCAGTTTTGACATATTCTAATTCATGTGTAAGTTATCAATCTAGAGATGCTCTAGAAAACTGATATGAAACAGCAGAAAAGCTTCTTGCAATCATATCAGAAAAGGAGAAATACAGGATGCTTACTAAAATATGCCTGTTAATCCTTAAAATTAAAATATCTTAATAATATGCTTTGGCATAAATCTAAAAGTAAATTAGTTAAGAACATTGTTAAGCTCTTACCGATTTGATTAGATAAGTTATGATTTATTTTTATAATTTGTAATATTTCTTATATTTTTATTCAAAACAATAATTTGTAAGGTTTGATTAATGGATAATAAATTTTTTTGCTATTAATACTATATGTTATATAAATGTTAAAATGCATGGAACATGCAGAATAATTCTGAAATCCATTTATGTATTTAGAATCACATTTTAATTATTACAAAACACATTTATTTATTTAAATGTTTTGATATTATTAATCTAGCATTAAATATACAGTAAAAATTCCATTAACTGGAGTACTAATGGAAAGAGAATTGAAAATCAAGTATAATAGAATTTACATTTACAGCACTATATTTTTATTTATTTAACAACACAGATTCAATAGAAAACATTTTAATGTTTTTGCCATTATCCATTGTATAAGTAATTTAAAATTTTTTACTCTAAGGGTACATTTTTCCACTTAGTTGGCCATACTTTTAACATGAGACAGAACTGAAATTGAAATAGGAAATGGAAGATAACTGCATTTAATAATTAGAAGAATATGTACTATTATGTAGTTAGTTTATAACCCATAATAACTACATTTTCTTATCCTGTATTAGTAAGTTGTTGAAGATTCATTTTAAGTAATCTATTAATTTTTAATTGTTTAAAACAATCTTGAATGTCAAATCTTGGTTGATCAAACCTCAGTTAATGCAGTTTCAACTGTATATTTGGACAAACAAATTTTAAATCTTATGTTAATTGTCTTCAATAATAATATAATTATAAAAAGATTGTATGTTATCATACTATTTAATCTTGATAATGTACTGTACATAAATTATAAACTACATATTAATAATCAGAATACAAATTCATATATATGTAAATTAATGTATACTTATATATTGTATATATATGATAAAATAATTTTATCATATATATTTATTTGATGAAGTTTATCGTTTTATTATAGACCAATATTTTTAATTAAATGAAATGCAAAAGAAAACATAATTGTAAATTTTTAACTTAATAAAAAAAATAATTTTCAATATCTATATGTTGTACTTATATAGATTATATATATCAGCAATTTCATAGATTTAATATACAAAATTGCTGGTGCAAAATCCACATACTGTATATAATTCAAGTGTTACAAAAGTATTTTAATTTTTTAAAATTACAACATAATTCAATAATAAAAACAAGTAAAGCAAATACTTCTCCAGTAATCAAAATTAAAATAACTGCTTGAATATCACATATGCTAATAACAATATGTTCTTCTCTCTTGTTTATTCCATCTGTAGGCAGACAAGTAGTATTAGAATTATCCCAATATTGTTCAGTAAGCCATTTTATTAATCCAAATTGATGCATTTGTATTATCCTATGATTAAAATGTTAATAGTTAAATTATTAATGATTAAAACTGAAAAAACACATCACAACAAAAACTAAGAATTGATGAGAAAATCATATATGATACAATTTAAAAAATGAATAACATACCTATGATTGAACTGTTCAAAAAACACACTATTTTTTTGGAGTGCTAAAGCCCAATCTGATCTCTGAATGTAATCTTTACTAACATAAATATCACAGATATTTTCTTCTCTAGATTTCTGTCTCATTTTTCTTTCCAAAACTGCCTTTTCTGCTATCCAGACAATTGATGATTGACGAACCAACTCAATAACATTATCTGGAGTGGCATTGGCTGGGATTATTTCAAGTGAACTATCACCTATACCATTAAACAAACTGGAGTTCTATAATAAAAATATTTAAAAAAATGTACATTTTACAATTTCATTTCTTTTATATATATAATAAAATTTAGAAGTGCAGTATATAGTTTCAATATAAACATATGCTAAAAATTACATCTGTTTTAATTTTATATTTTTCTTAAAATAAACAATTCAAAAAAGCATTTTACTAAAAATAACATTTGCAGTCAATTTGTAATAATGGAATAAAATATTTCATCTGTGTAGTTTGAACTATAAGCAATATACTATCACATATTCATTTCTGTCTGAATATTTAACTTCTTAATTAAAATGGTATTAAAAGCAAGAATTGTACTGTTTTAAAATAGAGATTGCTTTTAAAAGACACAATTTTTGTTTTTATTCTCAATTATATTGTTACAAGTCAATATGTAATGAATTGTATCTTCAATGCATTTTATGGTTGAGAACAATGATTTTCATTATTTCCAAGACTTGTATCTTGGAACAAATTTCATACAACAAAAATTTAGACCTATATAAATTTAATGAAATCAGAAATTATTAGGTATTTTCATTAAAAACATAGGTTAATCAAATTCTACATATGCATACATTTCTATCCTTTTTGTTGGCCCTTTTCTATATAAACAACTTTAAGAATTTGTTTATATCCATATATTATGTATGATTATTATCAATTTAATCTTATTATATCAATTTGATATAATAAAGAGATGTATTTGTGATGTTGATAATAAAGGAATAAAAATAGAAAGCAAGTAAGTTAGTTGATGGACACCATTTATTCTTGCTAGTCATTAGGAACTTACTTTCTAATCTAATTTCTTTGATTTTGTTAGAAATCACTTTATTAGTCCTAAATGTATTCTGTATCTCAATTTTAAATCTTAAATCATAATCAAAACATCTTAAGAAATTATAGACCCAAATAGATAATAGAGATATAATACACATCTCAAACAATTTCTTATAATGTATTGGAGAAATGAAAATGTTTAAATAGGAAGCCAAATTAATTTTTTTAATATGTACAATCTTATGATAGTTTTTATAAATCTTTCAATGTGTTAAATTACATCAAAAATATCTTACTTAAACATTGATTCAACCTTTTCCTTCTCATAGGAAAGGGGGAAGGTTGATTAATAAGCAATAGATTTCTTTCATCTCATTTCTTTTCAAATCTTTAAGTAATATTTGAAGTCTGCTTTTATATTAACAAAACCTACAATTTATATCATAAATCTAAGTTGATGAATTCCACTAAAGACAAAAAACAAATCAATAAAAACTCATTTGTTTCTACTATCAATGATTAATATTCTTAGAAATATAAAATGCTATTTTATGTGAAATACTATATTCAATAATGCTAATTTTCTATCTGGATCAATTTGATAAATTCAAGCTAAATCTGTGGCTTTTATAAAAATAACTAAATATGCCAATCGAAATTAAGTGTTCATTAAGTCTTATCTACTACAAAAAATATTTTAAATTAATTAATTGTTTATATAGACATTTATATAAAAGAATTATGATAAATATTTTTAATTTCATTTATTCAGAACAACTTTCTAATCATTTTGATAGTTTATTATAACTTTTAACTTTACAATTGTAGGATACAGTTAACAGAATGATATAAAAATATGTTAAAAAAATAATATAGCATACTAAAAAGCAGTTGCTAATGCTGTTGCAGTTATTTTTTTCATAAGAAGTTTTTTCCTATACTACAAGACAATTTCACAAAGATTATTTTTATTTTTATTTATTTTAAATGAATGAAATAATTTCATACTATGCTATTTTTTATTAATAAAAAGTTTTATATATTTTATATGAATAGTAAATTAAGAATTTACATTAATCTGAAATTTTTTCATTCACTATAAAGAATTTAAAATTTACAATAATACAATTAGATGTGTTATTTAATATTTAAATTTTTAAAGTTGTAATCAAAAACTTGCAAATCTTACCGTAAAAGATAAGTAAGATCCTTCCTTTACACCAAACTTAAAATGAGGATATTTTTTTGCTACTTGAAACAAATCATCAATTGGTAGCTCTGTTTTATAAGCACTTAATGAAGAAGTTAAATTTCCACTGTAAACTGCAGTGAAAATGACCACAGCCAACCACCAGATTCCAATAATCAATCGAACAGATTCAAAATTAGGCAATGTATTGCAACCTGCAGATTAATTAAGAAATTAAAAAATAATAAAAATATTTTAGAAGTATATTTAATATTTACTTTTTCCAACTAATGTTCTAAATGCATAATTAAGAGCATGGCCAGCAAGGTTTGAAATACACAAATTATCTTCATTTCTTATTTTCTGATTGATGAATAATGAAATAAATATTGTACCAGCAATAATAAAACTGGTAACTATTATGAAAATCCAAACCTGGAAAAGAATTAAAAATAGTATTTTAAAAACTAAAACTCATAATAAAATATAATGTTGCAATATTAAAAATAAAATTTCAATACTTGATAAGAATATGTTTCAAATAATATCCAAGCTCGACTTAATGATTTTGGTGCTTTATATGCAAATGTGACATATTCAGGAAAAATAGGAAAAGTAAATTCAACAACTTCTGCTCTTTCTGGACTCCAAGATAAGTCAGCTGCTGCAATATCTGCCTTCTGAATTTTTGTAATAAAATCATTTATACATATGGAATATGATAAAATTAACAAATAACGAATAATAAATATTATCATCTATATCAGTGTTTTTCAACCATCAGTCCGTGAAAAAGTTCACTGGCTTGCAGCAACATATTTGGCCATATTGACACTGGCACAGTTGATTACAAGTGACATTTAAACAGTAATCTAGAGTTACTACTATACATATTTTTTTTTTATATACAGTAATTCTAGATAAGAGATAAGCACATACAGTATAATAAATAAGGATAATTCATAGTCACATTAATTACTGGTCCATGTAAAATTACCCATAATTTTACCTGTCCACAAAGAGAGAAAGGTTGAGAAACACTGATCTATAATATGTTAACATTCAGTATGGATGATGGTAGTTAGTTATATTCTTACTCAAATTAACGAAAAATACATCATCGTCATTTCTTGTTTTCTACCAATCTCAAATGAATAATAGAAATTTACATTGATTTGAACAGAAGATGAAATAAAATTGTGTTCCAATAAAACCTTCCAAGTCTTTGTGATAGGTGGAAATGACATTATTGTATTCCTCACAAGTCAAATATAGACATGTATAATATGATTATTCATTAATCTCCATATAAATATAAATGAATAGTTATCAATTTCTTACTTTTCAAAAATATCTATTATTAAATTTTATAATTTAATGTCAATAATTATGGAAAATCAATGCCTTTAATATTTATTTTATAAGAAAAAAATTGATAATTTTTTAAACTAAATCTTCATATTTATTTTCTTGTGTATTAAATACTGATAAATAAATAATATTTATATAAATAATAAAAAAAATCCAATATTGCAATAGAAACATTACCATCATCAAATGAGTATAAGACCAAAAAAAAATATACAGAAGTTTGACTGAAAATAACATGCATGCATTATTCTATATTCATCTATTCCTAAAGACTGCTTCTCTAGAGTTTACTCTCTCATTATTATCATCATTACCCAAGTACTTTAGTGTTCCTATAACACATCAAGGACATTAATAATCAATATCAGAAATTAAACAGTTATTAAATATCACATCTTCAGAAATATTACTCAGATTATAATGTATCTGTTAACACACACACTCTTTTCACACAAATTGAATAGATGAATATGGAAGTGTATAATTATATTAATGTACTATTCACATAACAATTTTATTTTTATATGAATTTTAATCAACAGTTTTGAAATGTAATGAAATGTATTAGGAAANATTTATTAGCAAAAACTAATGTTTTCACTACTTTTAGTAGTCATCCTCAAGATGACTACTAAAAGTCCTCAAGATGACTACTAAAAGTTATCTACTACTCAAGTTATATATGTTAATTTAAATTTCATGACAATTCTTCAATTCCTAGAGCCACCATTTCTATTGTTTTTGTTTTTATTTTAGGACAAAGAAAAGTATTATGATGATTTTAAGCTAAGTATTTTATGTATTAAATAATATATAAAATACTTAGCTTAAATATATATAAATATATATTTATAGATTAGATATAATGTTTTTGAATTGATGTAAAGAAATGTCACATTTAAGGATTTATGTTATAAAAATGTTTAATGGAAGCAGGAGAGTTAAAATGTTTTCCTTGTGTATTATTATAAATTAGGACAATATCAGCATCTATGCAGATTGTAAAATACAAAATTATTAGGAAAGGAAAAAAAAAAATAGATATTTTGCAAAATAGAATTACTTTAAAAGTATCATATCTAGTTTTATATCAGCATAGATGTCAATATTAATTTTAATATTACCATAATGCATAAATATGGAAACCTCGCTTTTCTTTATAGATTATAAGATTATACTCTTATAAAATAGCCTACACTTTCTTTACTTTTTAAACAGATTATAAGCTTCACTTTTCTTCAAACAAATTAATCAAAATAAATAAAAAAGAAAGCAACAGTCAATGAATATCTTGAAATACTTTTATACATCTAAATTA
This sequence comes from Centruroides sculpturatus, assembly GCF_000671375.1. Classification (NCBI taxonomy): domain Eukaryota; kingdom Metazoa; phylum Arthropoda; class Arachnida; order Scorpiones; family Buthidae; genus Centruroides; species Centruroides sculpturatus. Next base: position 145,142 of record NW_019385491.1, on the reverse strand, counting down.
GTTATAAATTGTACTATAATAGTTGGCAAATAATTTTTCTCTGCCTATGAAATTAATAAGCTAATAAAAAGGAAAAAAAAAATCTGTTTTAATAGCATTTACTCTAATAACAGTTTTTCTCAAGCACTTTTGGACAACCAAGCCCATTCATTGTCAAGAGACATACATTAGAGTTGCTTCTCACTATTAATAATTTAAGCATTATTATTAAACATCTCATTATTAATAAGCTAATGTTACTTTTCAAACTAACTGCCATTGGATACTCAATTATCGAAACTCATAGTTCTGATCATAACAAAATTTTACAAATAAGTATTATTTCACGCTTAAAAATATACATTTAATTAATTAAAATATTATTATTTATTAGTACTTCACAAACATAGTAACTTACATCACATTTAATGCTATTTTGATTGTTCTTATTCAAAATAGCAACTCTGTCTCCTTCAGAAAATAACCGAATTAAATTTGAAAAATGGAAATCAAAAGTTTTATTGCTAAAAAAAATCCATTTTCTTTTAGTGCCAAAAAGTTTTAGTTGATTCTATATTAAAAAAAAAAAAAGCATAATTTATTATTAAAATATAATTCTGTAATCATGTTAAAAACAATATACTTTTCTAAACTTTTAAAATATAAATACTCCAGTTCATTTGAGTATTGTTTGCAGAAAGTAAAACATAGCCTTGTTTGTAGTTTTGAATGTGTTCCCATTGATAATTAACTATATTATCCTCCTTAATAATAGTTGTTTTTATACCAGAAACATGCAACTTTTTTATTAATAAACTAGTAGCTGAAAAGAAAAAAAAATTATAAAACATATTGTGTTTAAGAAAATAATTATATATATATATATATAGTCTATATTTATCTTGCCCTCTTCAAAACTGTAAACAATTGCAATATCATTCCATCCTGTTTGATTTATTAAATTATGTAGGATAGCCACACAATCTTCTGTAGTTATATCTTCTGAAAATAAAATTTATTTAGTATTAATTTATGATTTTTACAACACACAGTTAAGGAAGTTGCATTTTCTAAAATAAAAATCTGCTGATCTGTACCATATATTCTAAATAATACTATATACTATAAACAATAAAAGATACAATAGGGTTGAGGGGGGAAGTTCGATTTCCCCCCTTGAACCTCAAAATTAGTATTGGTATTAAATAATACAGTCCACCCCCTATAACACTGTTGATAATTGCATTTTATAAAAGTAAGAAACATTATCATTTTTTAATGATAATTTTGGAATTTGGTATTGCATTAAATCAGTAGTTCTCAAACTTCTTAGAGACACCATTTTTATTTGCAAAAAGATTCTTGCACCCTATATTTATTTTTTGCAAAAGCATGCTGACCTATAGTTTTCTTAGCATGTATTTTGTTCTAATAAAACTAACACTTTCTTATGGCTTTTTAATAGAACATAATTATATCTCAAATGAAACAAAAGTAAAATTCTATTTGCTAAATTTTAGTCATAACGACAATAATAACTCATCCGTATTCTCCTAGAAAGAGTCTCGTGCCCCAAACAGTTTATGAACTACCACATTAAATGCATATATAATTTATATATTATACAGTATTACTTCAATAAAATTTACTGTTATTGAAAAAATTAATAATATTTCATATCATTATAAAAACAATTCTCCAATTTCTAAAAAAATATTAAACAGATTACTTTATTGGTGAAAAATTGTAAATGAAACAGATATAAAACATTTTAAGATGTAAACATGTGTTCATCTCTAAAAGTTATTGAAATACAATACAACATTGGGCACATAATTTAAATACTTTTATAGAAATTTCTAATTTTGATGGTTAAAATTCTTTCTACGTTTGAATTAATCTGTAGATAAATCCTTAGAGCTTAATATTTAATTATTGTGTTATCTGTGAATTCTAATAAGGCAACTTATTACTTAAATATTTCAATATTACCTATCATTATTACAGTGAATCAGTTACATTCTGATTCACGTATAATAAAACGTACAATACAAATGGCTGGTAATTTTATTTCAGGTTATTTATAAATCTTTAAAATATTTTAACCGAAACAAAATTTTAAACATTTTAACATTAATATTAATATGCAAAATACTTAATAATAATAATGTAAACATTAACAAATTTAAAATTCATTTTTTGAATAACTTGAAATAAATAGAATTTAATGTAAATATTATTTTTTAATTTAATTAAAAGATATTTTTTATATTTCTTTCAGTCCTCATTTTAGTTAATATTTTTATATTTTTTAACATTATTTAAAAATTATAATTTCTAGTAATAGCTACAATTATAACAAATTATTATTTCTTTTTTAATCATATTAAAAACATAAAAAAAAATGTTTTACATATTTGAAAATAATCTTCAAATAATTATATTTCAATAATTCAAAAAAGTAAATAAATAAAATTTCAAGTTAAATCAATATAGACTTAAAAATATTTTAATATAAATTTTATTTTTATGGTTTGCTTTTTAATCTGATATTTTACTCAATGTATGTCTTTTATTTTCATTGGGCTGCAATTTGAAAAAATGTAGACCTATAAATCCCAGCCATCCATCTGTTTGTCTGTCTTTCCTTAATCTCGAGAATGTAGTTAGATAGATGAAAGTAGAGACCAGGTATGGAAACCTTAAGAGCAGGAAGCCCCAATTAACTATATACAAACTTACAATCTACACTATCATTGATTTCAATTCAAAAATTTTTCTCTAAAAAGGTGACAGATGAGAGCACGACTCTATTCTTAAAGGAAAAGTATGATGTATAGGGACAAGCCACTACTAATTTGAGGNAACGTACAATACAAATGGCTGGTAATTTTATTTCAGGTTATTTATAAATCTTTAAAATATTTTAACCGAAACAAAATTTTAAACATTTTAACATTAATATTAATATGCAAAATACTTAATAATAATAATGTAAACATTAACAAATTTAAAATTCATTTTTTGAATAACTTGAAATAAATAGAATTTAATGTAAATATTATTTTTTAATTTAATTAAAAGATATTTTTTATATTTCTTTCAGTCCTCATTTTAGTTAATATTTTTATATTTTTTAACATTATTTAAAAATTATAATTTCTAGTAATAGCTACAATTATAACAAATTATTATTTCTTTTTTAATCATATTAAAAACATAAAAAAAAATGTTTTACATATTTGAAAATAATCTTCAAATAATTATATTTCAATAATTCAAAAAAGTAAATAAATAAAATTTCAAGTTAAATCAATATAGACTTAAAAATATTTTAATATAAATTTTATTTTTATGGTTTGCTTTTTAATCTGTTTTACTCAATGTATGTCTTTTATTTTCATTGGGCTGCAATTTGAAAAAATGTAGACCTATAAATCCCAGCCATCCATCTGTTTGTCTGTCTTTCCTTAATCTCGAGAATGTAGTTAGATAGATGAAAGTAGAGACCAGGTATGGAAACCTTAAGAGCAGGAAGCCCCAATTAACTATATACAAACTTACAATCTACACTATCATTGATTTCAATTCAAAAATTTTTCTCTAAAAAGGTGATAGATGAGAGCACGACTCTATTCTTAAAGGAAAAGTATGATGTATAGGGACAAGCCACTACTAATTTAAGGTGGAGAAGCATATATTTTAAATTAAATAAATTAAAAATATGATTAAAATTGCACTCCAGCATTGTGACGATGTCACAATTAATAATTGCTCATTATTAATACATTTATTATATATTAACTAGGAGGCTTTGTTCCACTTGCTTCACTGATTCGTTCAAAAATTTCATGACATCCAGCAAAATTTATTAGCAAAAACTAATGTTTTCACTACTTTTAGTAGTCATCCTCAAGATGACTACTAAAAGTCCTCAAGATGACTACTAAAAGTTATCTACTACTCAAGTTATATATGTTAATTTAAATTTCATGACAATTCTTCAATTCCTAGAGCCACCATTTCTATTGTTTTTGTTTTTATTTTAGGACAAAGAAAAGTATTATGATGATTTTAAGCTAAGTATTTTATGTATTAAATAATATATAAAATACTTAGCTTAAATATATATAAATATATATTTATAGATTAGATATAATGTTTTTGAATTGATGTAAAGAAATGTCACATTTAAGGATTTATGTTATAAAAATGTTTAATGGAAGCAGGAGAGTTAAAATGTTTTCCTTGTGTATTATTATAAATTAGGACAATATCAGCATCTATGCAGATTGTAAAATACAAAATTATTAGGAAAGGAAAAAAAAAAATAGATATTTTGCAAAATAGAATTACTTTAAAAGTATCATATCTAGTTTTATATCAGCATAGATGTCAATATTAATTTTAATATTACCATAATGCATAAATATGGAAACCTCGCTTTTCTTTATAGATTATAAGATTATACTCTTATAAAATAGCCTACACTTTCTTTACTTTTTAAACAGATTATAAGCTTCACTTTTCTTCAAACAAATTAATCAAAATAAATAAAAAAGAAAGCAACAGTCAATGAATATCTTGAAATACTTTTATACATCTAAATTAGTTATAAATTGTACTATAATAGTTGGCAAATAATTTTTCTCTGCCTATGAAATTAATAAGCTAATAAAAAGGAAAAAAAAAATCTGTTTTAATAGCATTTACTCTAATAACAGTTTTTCTCAAGCACTTTTGGACAACCAAGCCCATTCATTGTCAAGAGACATACATTAGAGTTGCTTCTCACTATTAATAATTTAAGCATTATTATTAAACATCTCATTATTAATAAGCTAATGTTACTTTTCAAACTAACTGCCATTGGATACTCAATTATCGAAACTCATAGTTCTGATCATAACAAAATTTTACAAATAAGTATTATTTCACGCTTAAAAATATACATTTAATTAATTAAAATATTATTATTTATTAGTACTTCACAAACATAGTAACTTACATCACATTTAATGCTATTTTGATTGTTCTTATTCAAAATAGCAACTCTGTCTCCTTCAGAAAATAACCGAATTAAATTTGAAAAATGGAAATCAAAAGTTTTATTGCTAAAAAAAATCCATTTTCTTTTAGTGCCAAAAAGTTTTAGTTGATTCTATATTAAAAAAAAAAAAAGCATAATTTATTATTAAAATATAATTCTGTAATCATGTTAAAAACAATATACTTTTCTAAACTTTTAAAATATAAATACTCCAGTTCATTTGAGTATTGTTTGCAGAAAGTAAAACATAGCCTTGTTTGTAGTTTTGAATGTGTTCCCATTGATAATTAACTATATTATCCTCCTTAATAATAGTTGTTTTTATACCAGAAACATGCAACTTTTTTATTAATAAACTAGTAGCTGAAAAGAAAAAAAAATTATAAAACATATTGTGTTTAAGAAAATAATTATATATATATATATATAGTCTATATTTATCTTGCCCTCTTCAAAACTGTAAACAATTGCAATATCATTCCATCCTGTTTGATTTATTAAATTATGTAGGATAGCCACACAATCTTCTGTAGTTATATCTTCTGAAAATAAAATTTATTTAGTATTAATTTATGATTTTTACAACACACAGTTAAGGAAGTTGCATTTTCTAAAATAAAAATCTGCTGATCTGTACCATATATTCTAAATAATACTATATACTATAAACAATAAAAGATACAATAGGGTTGAGGGGGGAAGTTCGATTTCCCCCCTTGAACCTCAAAATTAGTATTGGTATTAAATAATACAGTCCACCCCCTATAACACTGTTGATAATTGCATTTTATATGAATTCCATGCTGTAGGAGTCACTTAGATTTTACACATATGTGAGCCGTTCACAGCCTGGCACATATTTGTAAAATCTAAGTGACTTGTACAGCATGGAATTCATATAAAACGGAATTATCAACAGTGTTATAGGGGGGAGGTCGACTTTATTTTTTCAATTAGGAAATTAGAATTTTACAATAAATAGAAACGTTTTGTATATTTTAAGTTATTTTTAAACCAAATAATGATTCTGTGTAGACAATTATAAATTAAAAAAAAAAAAGCTGGTGTTACAAAACAGAAGTGAATGTTAACGATTTTAATTTAAACTTTTTCCATTTAAAAACGGTTCTATAAAGTTTATGTCATAAAATTAATTGTTCGCGTGTATATCTCTGCTTATATTTTCGCACCTCGCAGTCTAGACGAAATTTATTACATATGTAATTTTTCTTAGTATGAACGATGAGAATATAAAACGGACTATTATCGTAAAAAAAAAAAAAAAAAAATTATTTCATCCATATGTATCAGGCATCACAATCAAAGCACAATAACCTCTTTTAATTTTAAAGATTAAGGCCCGATATTTTGGCGCGACCTAGTCTAATTAAATTACAAATAAACATTTGAAAACGTAATTAAAGAGTTCACACGTTGAAAATTAGATTCGAAATACACGTCAACGGGAGCAACTTAAAATAAATATCGGTTATGTTTAGATACTTTTGATAATCCGAAAACAATACCACACGACTGTGTTTAGAATCTAAACACCGCGTAAAAACAATCAATTATTCTAATGTCATTACACTGCCATTCATTATGCAGATGGATATCATTTATCATAACGTGTTTACCTAGCACCAAGGATACTTCGATAGGATTTTTCCTAAAATGGTTTTACATTAAACGTGTTGTTTTATCGTCTCTCACCGAAAAAAAAAAAAAACCACCGCCTGCAGCACATATAAAGTTAAGTAAATACCTGATTTACTAAAAAATATACAGGAGACAAAAACTAGGAAGATCTTGTACATCTTATCAACAGAATACCTTATGAATTGTAGGGGAAAAAATTGTCTATTCGATTGTTTAAATTTCTTTTTTTTTCGGAATTGGAATTAATTATCGATCAAGGAAATTCTATCGACATGTTATTAAATTTTTCATTGTTATACGTGAGAAAACAACAGCCGATGAGGAGGAGCGAAAGCAGTCTCAAAATTATCGATTTTCTAGTCATTTTCCGGTGCGTGAAAATGATTAGAATTACATTTTCTGGTTTATGTATACGTCCCTATAGCGATTTAAGAGGTGAAAACAAGGTTGACCCGACCCTGTATCACTATCTCAGCCTCTCTCGCCTTAAAGCAACTCGAGTTTGACCCGTCTTTTAACACAGTTCAGCTGCTATTGACAAAAGGCTTGTCGTAATAACCTAAAACACAAGCTTCCCGTTTCATAATAGTGACTTAAAACGCTTGTTTACATACGTATGCAAACCGAATCGTGACGTAAAAGTGCAAAGTTTTTGATATTATAAGGAAGAGACCATTATACCTATCCAGGTGAAAATGCCTTTCACCTTAAGAGGTGCAATGGTATCTCCCGAGTTGCTAGTGATTACAGGGGAGTTTAATGCCTTAGGGTATTAAAAACATCATCGGACGTAGGCAGGACGGCTTAACCAACTAAAAATAATATCAAATTTTTAACTGATTTAAATAGAATTTTATTCACAATATTTACAAATTACAGATGGGATGATAATAATAAGCTACCTTTTCTTCTTAGCTAATTTTGCTAATCTCTTGCGTTTGATGATCATCTCGTAGAGGACTTCGAGTCCTTCTTGTAGTCCCTCTCCGATAATAGCACAGGTGGGTTGAACGTGCCATAAACAATTCCCACCCAATTCCTGTAAACCTAATATTTTTTCCACTTCTTCGGCGCTTTTAGCGTCTGGCAAGTCTTGTTTGTTAGCCAGTACCAAGATGGGAACGGAAATATTTTCCGGGTGTTTAGCAGTTCTTAACAGTTCCATCCTGGCTTCGTCCATTCGTTCGACGTCGACACTGTCCACCACAAATACTATTCCGTCCGTACCACGTGTGTAGGATTTCCATAATGGTCGAACCTTCTCCTGTCCTCCCACGTCCCAAATGGTGAAACTCGCTCCTTTGATCTTTCCGACCGTGCCCTTAACATGCTCGCAGTTAAAACCTATGGTGGGTACCGTGTTGACGTACTGGTCGAACTTTAGGCGATACAGTGCAGTAGTCTTTCCGGCCGAATCTAGACCCAACATGGCCACGTGTAGCGGCGTTTCTAATAGAGAACCTCCGCGACTCCAAGTCGCACCCATTTGATATTAAACTAAAACAATCCTGAATAGTATAAATGATGGCAAACATGAAAAATAATAATAACAACTCTGAAAACCTCGCTTCACCTGACGCTCACTGCACCACTTCATACTGCTGCAGTCAACACTAGCATCCGTGTGATGTCACTATGGAAAGGGGCTCTAGAAGCTCGCTTTCCGCGCGCGCGCGCATCTACCGATTTTTCCTCTTTCGTTCTCCTTCACTCGGAACGTTTCCGAATTGCCGAAAAAAAGGGAAAAATTCAAATAAAGCAATTTATGTCAACGTAATGGGAAGTTCCCTTATTTTTTTTTTTAAAGTATAATTTAAAATCTCTTATTTTTTTCGATTTTTTTTTCTTAATTACCTATCTTAAGTACTTAACCTATTTTTACCCCAATGTATATTTATATACAATAGTTTATAGTATTTAAGAAAGCGTTACCGCAATACTAAGAATCGGATGAAATAAGACGCCCTGTGCCCAGGGCTAAATTTGTCACAATTCTTTGTATAATACACACAAAGTTACCTCTATTAGAGGACTCTTTTAGTGTTTTTTTTCTCCCTCCCTAACTTTAATAAAAGATCCCCAGATTTTCTTTTGTTAAGGTTAAAAACCTTGAAAATAGAAGCACTCGATTAAGCCCTATTAAACAATATATTAAAGGAATTTTCCCTTTAAGTTGGGACATTTAAGGAACTCTTATTTAATGTATTTTAAATTAACCGAATTAAATGTCTATTATAATTATAATAAATAAATAATCTAATTTTATGAAGAATGATAAATTATTTTGATAATTTCATTAGAAATATAATAAAATAACTTTAGGAAATTTTTAATTAAAAGAAAATATATTATTATTATTATTATTTTAATTATTTTGAAGTAATTTAATTTAAATTAAAAATAGATTGATTTTTATTTAAATCGTAATAAAATATTTCAAATTATTATTATTATTATTTGTTTCCATGGAAACAAAATATCTTGTTATTGACAATTTATATTTTCAAATAAATGATTTTTTTTTTTTACAAAGTCAAAATTCTGTTTAAAACGATGCTATTTTTTAACTCTTACGAATCGAATGAAATTAATTTAAAGTTAACAGACGTATCCTGCTTTAAAAATGAATTTTATCGATTGTCACTTTACTATCTATTAATTTTAACTGGAAACGTTACTTAGGAACATAATGGCAGCTCCATCTAGTATCCAGATAAAGAAATTTTTTTTCGATTAAGTTTACATAAAAGGTAATCGCCGATATTTATTTATTCTAAATAAAATAAACGAAAACAGTACAGTTTGATGTGACGTGAAGTTAAACCTGTTAAAATGACGAATTTTATACACTATTTAATCACTTTTAGTTTAGTTTTCACCGTGCGCCATCTATCTCGGAAACGAGAAATACTCCCGGTTGCGAAGTAAATATAACGATAAATAAACGTAGAACGAAGATTAATTTACTAAACCTTCAATTATTACGTAAAATTATCCAAGCTATTTAATAAAAATAGAAAGTAACACAAATTTAAACAAAAATGGAAAGTAAGGTTTAAGTATAAGTTCCGAATAGGTTCTGTCGGCTGGGAGTGGTGGCGTGCTCCTGTAATCCAGCTACTCGGAGGCAGGGACTAGTGGACGGCTTGAGGTGGGGAGTACACCTGCATGTTGTACTATGTCGATCGGATGTCCGCACTAAGGACGACGTCGATATGGTGGCCGAATGGGGAACCAAGGGCCACCAGGTTGCCTAAGGAGGAGCGAACCGGCCCAGGGCGGAAACGCAGCAGGCAAAAGCTCCCACGTCGTACAGTAGTGGGATAGCATCTGTGAATAGGCAGGATGTGGGCGCCCTTCCGATAGAGTCGGACCTAGTTCCTTTTTTTTTTTTCATCTTCCCTTTCTCTCTCCTCCCCTATTTGTTTTACATTCATCCACCACAATGGCTTAAGCAGTTTTACGTAACATTTGTGCCCTTGATGGCTGCCTAATTCTTTTGTGATAACGTCTATCTCGGGATTTTATTCGTATTCGGCGTTATCTTTTTGGCCTTTAAACCGTGCGGAAGATTTAATACGCTTTTTTTTTTGTTTTTTGGAAAGTTCCTCCCGAAGTAGATTAGGTGTTTTTGATAGCGATAAAGTCACGTGCGGATTATCTTGTTGGGCTTGGTATATTTGAACAGATAATGTTAAACCTTGAAGCCTCCACTTAAAAATTTAGATTTTTAAAATTCAATCCTGTGCAGTTAACCAGATCCTTCTTATCCTTCCTTGTCCACTTTCGAACTCCGTCATTTCTCCTCTCTTCATTAATTAACTCTACAGTCTTCCCACCTCTCTGACTTTCCTTCAACTCTCGTCCCTCTCCCATTTTACCTCTTTTTCTTCTCTTGTTTAGCTTTCTTCTCCCTGTTTACAACCCCTTATTTATTACTATTACCACTCTTTGTAAATAGGATTGGATACGGGCGGACAAGACCGCAATGGGGGGAGGAAAAAGTAAGTCCAATATCACTACAATTGTTTTTGGGGATTATTTCAGAATTTAAAATTAAAATTAATTTTTCTCTCATAATAAGTGTTATTAAATTTTATAAATACTCGAATTAATGACAAAAAATTATTTTTTTCAATTTATATTAGCGTTTTATATAATCAATCAGTCAACCTCCGAATAGCGGACACCGTCGAGACCGAGAAGTTTGTCCACTATTTAGAGGTAAATTGTAAATGAAATAGCTATCCGTTAAGTAGAGGTATCCGTTATCGGGAGTGTCCGTTAATGGAGGTTGCACTGTATACCTATATAATGTTGTGGGTGTGGGTGTGTGTGTGTGTGTGTATGTGTGTAGGCGTGTTTCTGGATAGAATAGTGTCTTTGGTTGTTAAGCATCAGAAGAAAACAGAAGTGATGTGTTTAAAATAAACATTCGACGTTGTTTATTTATTGATGAAGCAAAGAATTCAGAATAGCATTTTCAATTCTTTCGTTTTATTTCCATAGTTTCTTGCTGTAAAATATTAAAATTTAAAACATTAAAAATGTATATAAATTTTTAATATTTTACAACAAGAAACAACGGAGATAAAACACGAAAGCATGAAAAAAGCTATTCTAAATTCTTCACTTCATCAATAAATAAATGACGTAGAATGTTTATTTTAAACACGACACCTCTTCTTCTGACACTTAACGACCGAAAACACTAGCCTATCCAGAAACATAATTGAAAATATTCCTTTATGCTATATAATTTTCCGGACGAATGAACTAATCGCTATTATTTCTGATAATTTTCTTTTTTTTTTTTTACTGCAGTAGCTGTACATTTTGGTGATGTTCAATAGACTAGTATAGAGGAGACTAGTATAGAGGTGGGTCTGGTAGAACGAAAAGGGTCATTCGAGGTGAAATTAAAAATATTAATCGACGAAGCGAAAATTATTACAATGGAGAGGATAAAAATGTAATTTAACTACTAATCTCGCGTTTCAATCGTTAAAGGCGCGAGTGAAATAATTTTATGCAAATGTAAATGATCAATAAGCACTCCCCAACCTCCGCAACACGGTTAATTCTTCAACGAGTGTCGTTTCTAGTGACGTCACGCCGGCTGAACGTCCCTCCGATGACATCACAACTTTGGTGACATAACCGAAAATGTCCCCCAGTGCCAATTTCGCGGTAACTGAGTTAACATTCTAAATGTTGTTAAGGAAACTAATTATAATTTTATTAATTTTTTCTGTTTCGTGCCAAAAAATAATAATTCCTAGCGATTCTTGCGATTGGATTGGAAGGTGAATAATATTTCTGCGTTTTATTATTATTTTTATTTCGAGTAACAAGTTCTACTATTTTTTTTTTTTTTTATTCTAGCGGATCGGGATATCGCTACGTAAAGGTCATTCACTTGCGATGCCAACAGGGATATGTCAAATGGAAATATCCGGTTGGAGCTCTACGTTTAATATTTACGGGTCCCTCAAATTTCCCTAAATTTAGACAGTGCCTGTCAATATCCCCAAAGAGTTCGGGGATTATTTATTCGGAATTCCGTTTTGCTCTTCACGTGATATATAGTCCTAAAGATGGACTTCATCCGGATCGATGGAGATGCTTTGATTCCCAAAATAGTCAAACGGTGATTATTATTGAACGCTTATCACCCGGAAAAAATTTCGAATTTCGTTACGATCTTCAACCTTTGTCAGGTTATAATTTAGGTATGAATTATTATAATGACAAGCAATTAATTATACGCAAACTATTTTCACGTTTGAATAATTTTTTCTTGACTAATGACATTTAAAAAAGAAAACATTGAAAATAAACTTTCTTTTTTTTTTTAGAACTGCAGTAATTTATTTACAGACATTTCCCTAACTTAAAAATCAATTTTTTTTTTTTTTAGATTTCAATCGAAATGGGAAAAAATCGAGAGAATAGAAATTTCCCTAATATTAGAAATAAATAATACATTTTCCCCTTCAAATCTCTCATTAGAGGGGGGAATAATAATTTCCTTAAATTTCCAATTTTAGAGTATTTTACGGGATAATTTTAGAAATATTTTAATTATAAAATATCTAAGTATTCAACACGAGAAAATGTCCTTAAATTTCTAATATAATCGATAATAAATAGAAAAATTTTCCTCTTCCCATAATCTAAAAATGATTGCCAGCGTGAGAATTTTTAACAAATTCTAATTTTAGAATAATCGAAAATAAAATTTTGACCTCTCTCTCTCTCTCTCTCTCTCGATAAAAAAAATTATATTTATTTATTCATAATATATTTATTTTTAATTGTGAAATTAGCAGAATGCCACCGTTGCGTGCGTACGGAATTATTAAATCATTATTGCACTAGTGATTTTGGTAAGTAGAAAATTATTTATATAAGTCTAATATGTAGGATATATTCTGCCATATTCAAAAATTCGATTTATATTTTTAGTAATCGAAGGGAATTTAACCGGTTTCCACGAAAACCAAGAAACGCAAAGGACTAAATTAACGATTGGCGTCATTAAATTGCATCGATCGATCGATCGAGATCGATTTAAAGATTACGTATTCCTTTATCGATCGTATAACTGTACCATACCGGATTTTGGAGAGTATATTTTTATGGGAAGAATGATTTTAGGAATTCCTGTGGTTCTCTGTATGAAAAGGCTTTCACAATGGACGAGAATTAAACAGAACGCTTTACTTACTTCCAATTCTCCTTGTAAACTGGATTCGTAATGGCAAATTCTTTGTAATAGGTTTATAACTTAATAAAAAATTTTTTAATACCTTTGTACGAAAACGAATCAAAATCAATTGCTGAAGTAGAAAATTGTATCTTGGCGACGGCACGACAGAAAACTGAATTTCTATAAAATAAGCTTATATTTTTGAAATGTTTTTCTGTAAACAGTAGATTTAATACGATAAGATTTATATTAAAGCTAGATAGAACACATAATATACATAAAAACTAATATATAGGGAAATTATTCTTTGCAGCGTGTGTAAAATAAGAAAGGATTAAGTTAATATTAACAGGAAAAATAGGCCTGTATCTAGATATTAAATGGCAATAACTCTAACCGTTTTCCTTAATCACGATTAATGTGTATAGAATATATTATAGATAGTAAAATAAGAAATAAAAACATATAGATTAGATGGCCCGTATTGTAATCACTTAGCCTGTACTGATAACAATAACCAAGTGATAACATTACGCGGTGAAAATGATTAGTGAAAGTTCTGTTTTATTGTAATGCTCATAGTCTTCAATAACAGCCTATAAATGAAGTAACAAGTGCCAGAAATCGAAATTTAAACTACAGTACTATAATAACAATACGTAGTTCGCCGGAAGACTCCCAGAATTTGACAAAAATGTTTAAAATGTCGGATTACTAAATCGACGCCATTTTCCTCTCCGTGTTTATTCGATAAGATAATCAAGATGAGTGTTTTGATATTGTTGAGAGTAAGAAATGTTAAATCTTCCGGAGTTGGAAAGTTTAATTATTGTTAACAAAGGTCTTTGAATAACTAGCTGTGAATATTGTTATCTGAGACGAATGTTTTAGTATTAATGGTAATTTCTAGCACAAAAACTTTTTTACTTCAGATAACCTCATTTAAGATTTTATTCTGTTGAGCTTTACAACTTAACAATTGTTGATGCTTTTCATCAAATGCATGTACCGTGCAGCGTGAACCAAAGATGGCCTTTACGCATTTCCTTTGGCATGCTTAATGTAGTTAATGAGTATGCATTGTATTGCCATAAAATGTGGAAAAAGAAGCCAGTGTCAAGAAAGCAGTACGCAAAATAGTTGTGCGAAGAGCTCGTGGAGCGCCTGAAAGTTCCTACACTTAGGCAATCTCTATATTGAGAACGTTCTCGACGTAGATGACACCCCAGGCTTTTCAGTTCAACAGGAAGAAAAGAGGAAGTTCTGTGCACTCTGTCCATCAAAGCTGTCACGTGTGAGATGGTTTTTATACGTAACGGGCGACAACACAAGACCCAAACAGTGAAAGAACTTAAGAAAAAGTAACAGAGTCAGTTTTTAATTTTAGTGTTCAGTGTTTAATTTGCAATCACATTAGTGTCATTAAATAAAATGCGTAGACAGCTTTTTAGTAACAACGTCCTCTTCACTATATTTTAGTAATCTAGTGTTAATAAATATTCACACGCACATAGATATATATTTTAAATTTATTATTATAAATGATATAATATAGCGTATTAAAAAAGTTGTTCGTTAGCATTCTACGTATACTTTTCAATACTTGAATGACGTAAAATGTGACTCACTAAAACGGGTTTAAAACAGATTCTAATAATATTTTGACCATAAAGAAAAAAAACGTAACGGAACATGCATAGATTTTAAATTAAAACGAAACGGATCATGTACATTCTAAAGCGCGGAAACGGTATAAAAACTAATAAAAAAAAAAAGAACTTATCTACAGTATAAATCACTGAAACGTTAAATAAACTCATTGGGTTTTTAGCAAACTCTGTCTAAATGCTTCTAAAATCTGAATGAAAATTATCATCGTCACTGAACAAGATTTATAGACCTATTCTAAAAACAGTAAAAAAGTTTATAATGTAAAAGTTGGATATCTTCCAAATCGGCAAGTAAATTCTGAAAGGCTAAAAGGGGGAAACGCATTAAAAGTATTTTTCCTTCATAATTTAACAGGTAGTAAATTTATAATGATTAATTACACGGTGGAATGCAGATTTTATTTTTGAATTTCGAGTTTTGGAACCTGGACAAAATTATAATTTTTTTTTTTTTTTTCGGTAGAATTTGTTTTCCTTATTCGTTACGTAAGGCAATCATGTGTGAATTACACAAGCTCAAGACAGGTACACATTTAATAAAAACAAGCCAAGCAAAAATACCGATAAAACAGGTTTTAAAAGTTGAGTAAAACGGAAAATTTTTTAGTTGATATCAAAATATTGAAACTGCTAGATGTACCTGTGCTTCCATTTAATCGATTTTTTTTTTCCTTAAGAGAAATCGAAACAGTTTGATAGATTGGGTCAGACAACCTGGAAACAAGACATCGATAGTTAGAGTCCCATTAATCAATTGAAGTTGTTATTGAAATGTAGCAGATGTTTTTTCTTACAAAAGTCCAAACCTGTGCTTCTTTGTAACACTTTCGTGATTTGTTTGAGTGACTTTCAATTGTACAAGATGACGTGTCAACCATTTCTAACGGAGTGGAACAAGTTACAATTCAATAGAAGTCTTTTATCGAATGATATACTGCCAAAAATTGCTGAAGGTGATACCTCCCCTGGCGTCCTTGTAAAAGATTTTTCCCATTTTCTGGAAGGTCGTTAAATAACTATAGCTTATCTAGAATGAGAAGTTTTAAAAAAAAGGACTATCGTTCTATGAGATGTAGATAAGGTTTTGCTGACAGATTCTTTGTAGATTTAATATATTAATGCTATCAAAAAGAATGCGATTTATGAGGCTTTAGTTTACCTGTTTAATATTTAAAAAAATATATATTGTCAGATTTATTGTTTAAAATGAAAATAATCACAATTAACCGGTATAAAAATTGTGTCTTCAATAAACGACGAAGTTTTAATATTAATAATTTGCAAAATTACGAACAAAATACAATAATATTTCTGGCGATAAGTACAAAATATTTTTTTTTTTTTTATTTGATCATATATATATATGTATATATATATTGGTTTTCATAAATTTTTTAAACAAAAGACTAGTTGAAGATAATTTTAGTTTTAAAATATAGGTTTAAAGCAACTGCAAAAATTCAATGCTAACAATAAATTATAAACTGTCTTGATAAAAACATTTTCGCGTTATACATAATCTGTAAAATCTTCTAAATGGCGGGCACATTCTAATCCTCCTGAAGAATCTATGTAACATTCTTCAGTGGAGGTCTCTTGCCTTGCTTTTACGTGCAATTGTTTAATTTTTCTTAATCTTTCTAACCAAGTTGAGAAATATGGATCTAAGTTTCCTTCTTTGTACACAGTAATCATTGAGATCAACTATAAAGATAAAAGTTATCTAATTAATATTACGCATTATGTCTACATTAAATAAACTTTTTAAAATATATTCATTTAATATCATCCTGTTTTCTAAGCTAGATAATATAATTTTATAAATATCAATTAAATTACTGTAGTAGTTACATAATACTACATAAGTAATTCATAAGTTTACTATTTTTATAATTTATTTTAATAAAATAACTAAGAATTCCATAAACTCACATTAGCATGAACAGCAAGCTGCCTAACAAATATAGGTAAGCTCTCGTCTGAAACAATATGAGGCTCTAAATGTCCAAACTCGGTTATTTCTAAAATATAAAATATATATTACTTTGGTTTCGTACAAACTTTTCTAAAATTTAATATTAATAAAATAATAATTCAGTTAAAACAAAGGTTTTTGTTACAGATTTGTTTCACCTGATTTTAACTTTACTGTTACTACATTCAACCCAAAATCTTCGGGACAAATAATTACACACGCCGACGTTAGTTGGCTCTGTAATAAAATTCAAAATAATATTTTAAAATTAGTTAATTTTTTTTAAAATACTGCATTAAAAATGTTGTTTTAAGAATCAGAATTTACAAGAAAATTATATTAAACAATAATAAAAAACAAATAGAATCTAATCCTCAAAGAGAAGCTAATTTAAAAAGTATATATCAAATATTATTGAAAAAAATAAATCAAAGTATATTAAAGATTATTATGTTATTAAGAAATAATAAAGAAATGTACTATCGTTAATTTTCAACATTTTATACTGGGAAAGATTTGATATTATTGTATAATTACTTTTATATATTCATATAAAAATATTTTATTCTATTATTAATTATGATTGTTTCAAAATATGTAATTTTTAATGGGAATAAAAGTTTTATAAGTTAAAAGCATTTTAAAGTTTATTTCAGCTGTTATTTTCAATAGCTAGATTTAAACTGTAAATAGCTAAGGATGAGATAATTAAAAATTTCAATAAAAACTTTTTTGAATTAAATCTGTTAAAATATTTACTATTCTCTTTACTTCTGAGAATCTAACTGTAAATTAAACAAAGTAACAGAAAAAAAAAGCGTGTTTTAATTTTGTATGTATTGTAATGGGTGTGTGAGACCTTCAAAAATCTAGACAGAATTTGTCCTTAAGCAATCTGAACTTATCAGAAATCAATTGTGTATAGTACAATGAAAGAACAAAACATATCTTAAAAAAAATTCAAATAATAAAAATAAAATTACTTTAATCGTTCCTAAAGAATAGTCCTCTCCACTTTCATTATAAACAATGGTAACGAAATCATTTGCAATGTGTAATTTCTTCATGTTACCTGCTGGATCTATTTCTTTATTTGGCATCATCGTGGCAACGTGAAAAACAACTGAAACGAAAATTATTTCTCTCATGAAATCATTATAATCAGTTATGTTTGTGGCCTTTTATATCTTATTTATTTTATAACTACATTATAATATAACAAATAGCTAGTTTCAAGGTAATGTCCTTTCTCTGTAACAATAACGATGAAAAAAATCTAAATAATATAATAAAAAATTAAATTGTTTTCACATTATTTATTGAGAGATTTAATTATAAACAATTTTTTAAATATTTATTTAAATCAATTTAAAAATTTGATTACAAAGTTTGTTTTTAAATTATATAACCATAATGTTTATACATATATTTTAATTTCCTCTTTATAGATGAATGAACAATTTTAAATATTTTTCTAAATTATTGTCAAAGTAAATATACTGTTCAGTTTTCTTTTAATTTTTAATTTTATTTTTATTACATATACAAGGTACACATGTAACTTTTCTGTTAACTGATTATTCTTTTTATGGCATTAAGAAAATATAAATGCTAATGAATAACAATTAAAAATTTATAAAATGCAAAAATATAAATATAACCAATAACAAGCCCAATTATAATATTAATTCAAATGTATAATCACTGGATTTATTAATACTAGCTAAAATATAACCCATAAAATCCAGTGATTAGATATTATAAATAAAATAATAATAAATATGTACTTTGTATTAAGTCATCATGCCAAATATATGCAAACTTTCCATCAGCTTTGCTATCTAATCCACCTAGATAAACTTTCCTTTGATCAACTTCACTTATCTGTACTACCGTGCCTAATCCGTGTAGAAATTCAGTATACCGAATGGATCCACCCTCATTGCGAAGAATAACAGATTCTTGATTTGCCTAAATTTGCAGATATACAAAACATTCGCTATTAATTTAAATTTAATAAATTTATTAACTTAAATTTTACGTACCTGACCGGGTCCTATGTAAATAACTCCGATTTTGTGCGTTTCGTATGCGGGAGTGTGGTCGATCATTTTAATGGCACGATTTATAACCTAAAATTACGTGAAATTATTACAAATATGAAATGTTTATTTATTTATTCCATTAAAAAACATTTACCTCGGTTTTTGGTAATAGCACCGGTTTATCAGAAGCCGTACCAAATGTTGCACTGTGATATAATTGGAGAAATACAAAACTATAAAAAAAATTTTTTTTTAATTTAAATTTAGGATGTATTGAAAATTATATTTTTTCACACCAAAAATATATTTTAGGAAAATTTTTCTATGGTTGATGTAAATTTGTATTTTGTATGTATTTATGTATTACCTAGGACTAAGACCACTACGATACATTTCACGATAAGATGACGAAACCTTGTTGGATGACTGCAACAATTTTTTACTATGAACAGGACTCATTACAGAAATAGTATGTCCTCTATCTCTATAATAATTTGTAGGAGGAGGAGATCGAGGTCCTAAAATGAAATTATCATAGCCATTAAATAGTATAATCACATATACAGTAGAACCTCGAAAACTCGGCCTAATGTGGACCGAAGGGTGGCCAAGTTTGTGAAAATGCCGGGTTATCGGGAATGGGGTTAAAAAAAATAAGTACGAGTGTTTCCTCAGAAAATACTGTACTGTACTTGTACGTATTGTTTACTTGAGAATATAACAGAGAATAAACTGCCTAAATACCCTTAAACAAAGGAAAAGTACATTCTTTATTAAGGCATAGAGCCTTTACTACATGAAAATGAAAATTAATGAATACACTGTGTACAGTAATTTACCTGATAAGACAGACCTCAGAAAAATACTTTATGAGAGCTTTTATACTTTTATAAAGCTGTTTATAACGAAAATTAATTAACTAAGGAGTTTTTTGCTCTGCCAGGGTGTGGCCGAGTTATCCGGAGTGCCGGGTTATCGAGAGCCGAGTTTTCGAGGTTCTACTGTATTAAAATTATTTTAGTCTTATTTAAACAATTTACCATTAAAAAAAATTTGCTAGCTAGCTTTGAATGTAAGCAATTTATGTAAAAAAAACACCTATGAAGTGAAAAATAGTCAATATGCATTGTATCATTTTATGATAATTCAATCTATGCCACGATATTACATTATCAAATTTATATTTTATTTTCATACTATTAATTAAAATTTAAATGAAATGAAAAAATTTCAAAGTCATAATTAACTTATATGATTGTTCCAATCATTGTATTTTATACATTACTTTTTATGAGCTTTTCTGCTCTAATTAATTATTACATCAACTTCTACATAAATATTCATTAATTTGTATTTTTAAAAAGAAAAAAACTACTCTATATGTTAAATAGTCTTATTTTTTTCCTTTTCTGTTTACTTTAAAGGGCATCCAAAAATGGACAAGGATCATGATGCCTTAGCAATTTTGTATGTAAATTTTGTAAAATTGAATTATTATTATTATTCTTGATACAATATATTCAATTTCTATTTCTTATATTTACCACTCTATTTATTTTACTAATTAATCATCATCATGAGTTAATCTTTGAAAATAAAAAATAATTAAATAAAACATATCTAAGACGTTATTTTGCCATTTTGATCGGGATTTGTTTTTATATGTTATAAAAAGATTTCTCATTAAAGATGGCTAAATACTAAAATGGCAAAGGTGTCAGCCTGTCACTCCAAGGATCTGGGTTCAAATCTGATTCAAACACCTCAGAAAATTTTTCAAGGGCAATCTGCTCCAGATACGTTGGGCCTGTCTCTCACCACCTGGCCACTGAGTCCGGATGAATCCGTAATGGATATGGATAAAAGACTTTCTTAATGCTTACAGGATGAAAAGAGCCTATTAAAACATTTCTAAAGTAACAGTATTCTTCCTTCTTTGTAAATAGCTAAAATTTGTAATAAATTATTATATTTCTTATATTAATATCAAACTTTTCCCTATTATTAAAATTCTCTTTTATTTTCCTTATTTTTATACTTCAGTGAAACAATGAAATAACATATTTTTTAATTCTGAACGTCAAATACGTGAAATCAGTGAAACAAAACAAAGCCATCTCTGCAGCAAAACTTTTATTATTTTACTTTCCTGGCTGATATATATAACATAGGGAAAGTATGGTGAACAGTCAAAAAAATAACCCATCCAGATTTTTACATTTTTGGACTCAGGGGACCTTGAAACCTAGAGAAATGCAAAAAAATTTTGGGGTTATTTTCTGTATGTATGGATGTTGTGTGTGTAGCATGATTTTGTTCACCCTGTTTAAATCTTAACTCCTATGCTTTTTGTCAAACTTTTCTGAAATTTTGCACAGAGGTTTGTTTATTAGTGAGATTAATGCTATTGAATTTTGGCTATTAAAGTTTGAGGGAGTGGGAGATAAAGATAAAGGGGGCTGTATATATCTCCAGTATGGTCAGACTTCATGATTTTACTCATTATTAGCATTTACAATTTTTATAAAACCCATCCCTACCCTCAAAATTAAGCTTTTTGCCATTTTATAATAGTTAAAAATATGATAACAGATGGCACCATATATGTAGTTTTAAATATTGCCAGAAAAGTTAAGCACTCGTTGCTGAATTTTCTTGTTTTATAGTTACTACAAGTAATGATTAATTTGTATAAATAAGTCAAACTATTATATATAGAAATTGTATGATCTACAAATATAGTTTTAGTTTTTACAATAATTGATTTTATTCAAAATACAAAAATTGACCATTGCAGACCATTGCACTATTGATTCTTTAAAACTTTCCATATACTAAATTACAATTATATATGTATATATATAATTCTAATTGATCTAAAATTACATATACCATTTTTAAGTTAAATTTTTAAAAGTTAATTGCATTTAAAAGTCAGTTTACTGTAGGGTTCCATAAAAGTCAGATTTAGAAAATAAAATCCATGAATATTGAAAGTTTTAAAAACATTCCTTGAAGAAATAATATCATGCCATAACTTAATCATTTCTTAGAACCAACTTTCCAATCAGAATTTTTAAATTCATTAACACAAATACGCAGGAAAAGAACATAATAATTACATCGAACAGTTCAGTCAAAGTCTTGGAATAAAGTAATAGTTTATCATATTGTTTCTTACTATCATTGACATCTCATGTTAAAACCTTAATTCAAACTCTGATTGTAGACAAGAAATTAGCAAATCTAATGACTTATCAGAACACTTCAGCTATTTATGGCTGATTGGCTCATCATTTAAAGAATTTAATTATTGATTATTAATATGAATTTTTCCAGGAATGTATTCTTAGGCATTGATGGATGCACTTTCTAACATTTTCTAAGTATCTGAAAAAAGTAAGAGAGGAGAAAATATCAAGATTTATAAGAAATGATCATATTGAATTCTCTGGTTTAAAGTTTCCAATAATATATCTGTTATATTGATAACATTTTAATGTTATTAAATACAGTAGACCCCCTATAACACTGTTGATAATTCCATATTATATGAATTCCATGTTGTATGAGTCACTTAGATTTTACAAATACATGTGCCGGACTGTGACCGGCTCACGTATTTGTAAAATCTAAGTGGCTCGTACAACATGGAATTAATATAATACGGAATTATCAACAGTGTTATAGGGGGATTTACTGTATATGCTTTACTTATTATATGTTGATCTCAGTGATATCATCTATCAAATTCTTTATACCATCTCTGATTGATGTATGTCAAAATTAAAATAGGAATGTGAACCTTGTTTTTAAACATAAACTACATCTTCAATTTTTCTTGCCTAAAAAATTACATTACATAAAAGAAGTATCATATTGGCAACGTGAGTAGAGTAGAATAAACCTCTATTGTCAAAATTTTAATAAAGCTCTGTATAAGGGTCATACTATATATGAGTTAGAAAGAAATTTCACAATCCTTTACTTTGAGAAGAAGAAATTAAAAAAAAAAATGTCTTACTATATTCAGAACAATATGGCAATTAAAATAAAGTAACTGATAATTATGTACTTCTCAAGAGCACTATAATATTAACTGTAAGATAATAAAATTAATGAATTTTTCCTCTGTTTTGTCTTTTAATATATTAAATAATAATATATTAAGTGTCCAAGATTTTAGAAGAACATATTGAAATAAAGCGTGAATTTTTTTAGAGTTATCAATTAGAGTTACATTGAATGCAAAAAACACAGATTATGTGAATGAAAATAAACCTACAAATCAATGATATAAAGTGTCTATAAAAGTGTTACAAATTCCAAAAGCAAATATTTAAAATTGAATAGATAGGTGATAAATTATGTCTATCATACTTTACTATTTAGAAGTGAAAATTATAAAAAAACTATCCATCTAAATATATATATATGTAATTAAATAATTTGAAAATTCATATTTTTTACCTGCTGTTTTACCCGGAGGACTTGTAGGAGATGACTTAGTTTTCCTAACAGCCAATTGAGGACTTGCTGAGTGAGGTAATGGTGGACTAGCAGAAGATTTTAATTCTGATGATGCAGAACCACTTACATTACTGAGATCGAGACGTAATTTTAATCTTGATTCTTCTTTCCGAGGTGAACTAGGAATTGCTTTAGGTGGTTTTGATTCTTCAGAAATAGATATACACTTATCTTCTTTACGAGGAGATTTTCGAATCACTGATTTTGTCTGTTGTTCTCCTAATCCTGTTTCTATTACTTTTGGTGCCATTTCTCTGCTTTCATTTGAATCAGAGACATTTTCTGAATATACAGAGTCTTCATTTGTTTGACTTGTATTTTCTGATTTTGTTTGTGTACCATCTTCACTACTTTTCAAATTTGAATTGCTACATATATTCCACTCTCCTTTCATTTCTGGACTAGAATTAGTTCTTCTCAAAGGAGAATTAGATCTCTGATGAGAAACATTTGAATGACTTTCTGATGATTCTGAATGATCTGAATTTAATATAAAAATTTGTATATATTTATTCAAATAGTAACATTTAAAAATACTGAATATAAATTTAAAGTATATAGCAAATATAATAGTAAAAAAAATAAGCTAATAATAATACCAGTATCTATCTCACTATTTGTAGAAGGAACTTGTTCTGCAATATCTTCTAAAGGATCTGAAGGTAACATTGATAAGTGCTGATAATCATAGTAAGAAGAATCATCGACTTCACTGTCACATTTGTCTTCTATATTTAAATCTCTATTGGTTTTATGAGGTAGAAGTAATGTTGAAATATCAGGAAGGTTAAGATCCTAAAAAAAGCAATTATTAAAAGAAAAACAATTTAGATCAAACTCAAATCTCAAAATTTTAGTTAAACAAGAATAGTAATGGATAGAAACATCTATTACTATTTTTTTTTTAACTATACTGACTAACTATAACTATGTCTTTTTAACTAGTACAATCTCAGTAATTTGTATGTTTGCTGGTTCGACACATCCAGTTACTCGACACCAGTTGACTTGCAGGTATTACCATTACTGTTACCAATTCCCATTAGTTCAGCTTCCACTAAATTTGAGCATCTTTCCACTAAATGTAATTAATTCCAAGTTTGAACATTTGAGCTTGGGGATGAAGTTAAAGAATGATAGATTGCTCAAAAAAAGGCAGGGTAGCTTATTCACACTTTTCACCGGATGCACCCTCTCTGGTGTTTAAAAACAGAACTATTTTATCTGAATTGTTTGAATCATTCTTGTGTATTGTCAACAGTAAAAATGAATAGCAATAGAAAAGGAAAGCTTTCTGTTCCATTCCAAATTGCACAATATAGGTTTTCGTCTATTCCCACATGAAAAACAGATGATTATTTGGAAATCAGAATGTGGAGCTCATAAATATAACTGACGGAAAGACTACTAAGAATTGGCAAAAAGTTTCCCGATTGTTCAGCTTTGTATGAACAAGTTATGCTGTCAATTTTAAAAGATTTTTCCTTAATATTTAAAATGTCAGTAATTTTGTGTGGGACACAGGGTCGAATTTAAGCATTTTGAGGCCCTAAGCCGAACGCTGTGTCAGGCCCCTTACCAACCCATCACATTTTTAGAAGTCAATCATAAAAAGAAAAGAATTAACATAAACATATTAACTACTTTTTATTTTATGTAGTATTTAAAGTATATTTTGTTGGTTTGTAAAAAAAAAACAACTTCAATTTTCTTTTCTGTAAAAATTTTTGAGGCCCTTGAAACTTGAGGCCTTAAGCAAAAAGGTAACATAACTTGCTTGTAAATACAGCCCTGATGGGACAGATGTCAAAGCTAATGCTTTTTAACGCAAAGAGCACAATTGTATAGAATGATCTCTCTCATTTGATTCTATATCATCATATGTAATGACATGTCCCACTAGCAATAATTATTCTCCTATAAATTTCTCAATAAACAGCTACAAGCAGAATACATCATTATATTGAACTGTAATGCAGTATATGATTAATTTTATGTTGATTAGTTACAAGCGACTAGTGTTGACACCTTTTCAAAATCGCTGACCCGGACGGCAGGTCAGGTTTGTTCGAACAGAAGTTCCTGACGCACTTTACAATGCAAAGAATAACTTGCATGCTGATTCTAAATCAGTTGCAGTTAGGGACTAGGGACTTGTGAAGGAGTAATGTAAGTAACCCTAAATTAAGAAAGAACAGGTACAAATGACTTAGCTCTATTGGATATTGGAGACGTGTTTGATCGTAGTATATGAAAAAAAGATCTACAGGTTGCGTGCCACATGTCGGTGTAAACAGACTAACATGGCAGAATTGTAGATAAGTTTCAATGAGTGCGAGTTCTTTCACTGTTAAAATAATGTAAATTTGTAAAAATATTTGCAAGAACTTTGTTACATCATAATTTCACAATTTCTGTGAAATTTCCAGACAAAATTAATAGTTCACCTGGACAGTGAGTCAATTCCCAGACTGTCCAGGTAAAAACTGGATGGGTGGTAACACTACAAGAGACCCAGATATAAGGTCCTATGATCTTGACCCAGATAAAGTAGCAATTTTGTAAAAATGCGCTGCCTCTATAGTTCATGAAAAATGCAAACAACACAATACTATATAAATATTGATATAAAAACCAGTCCCTGAAATTTCCCAGCAAAAATATTGGACCTTCCACTAAATTTTGTATGGTCACTTCAATTTTCAACTAAATTTGGTGGAAAACCAACTTGGCAACACTGAATACTGGTGATGGCAGCATACTCAGATGACAAACGGCAAAGACAACTGAAAATTATTTTAAAAAGGACTGACAATTAATTTGACAACTCTAAAATACAGTAACATATGATGTATAAATATTTTTTTATTAATGCAATGTACTAATATCATGCAAATAAACAAATATTTTCTTTCCTAATAATTAAACTAGAGATGCATGCATATTCGGCTACTATCCAGCTACTTTTTTTTAATATTCGGTATTCAGCTGAATGTTGCATACTATTCAGCCGAATACCAAATACCAAATCATGAAAAAAACGCACATATTACTCAAAAACGTATTTGTTTTAATCACAAATTATTACATTTAATACTTAAAATCTATCAGTGGTAAGTTGTGATGAATGAAAACAATTTTTTCGCATTTGTTGATAGCAAACAATTGCACTTTTCCTCATAAACTACACCTGCTTCTGAAAATAGCCTCTCACTATATACACTACTGCCGGGAGACAATAGATAAATCTTAGCAAATTCTGTTAGGCTTGGGTACTGTTTTGCGTTTGCTGACCATCACTTGTAAAGGTCTACCATCCAATGTAGGTGAACAGTTTTCATATAAAGTGGTACAAATAGTGATATTTTTTAGTAATTAGGACTATTAGTAACACAATTTGATGCAACAATGAACAAATAATGCATGTCATGACACGATCTACTCGCAAATAAAACAAATGTGCCTGCAGTGTCACTACTGCACCCACTGCAATGAGACAGGCCATAACCTGTCACCCGCAAAATGTACACATATTTTGCCGAACATTCAGCGCTTCGGCTGAGAGCTTAGCCAAATATTCGGTATTCGGCAAAATCACTATTCATGGCATCACTAAATTAAACCATTAAATTCCACCTACTTTTAATAATCTGACACTGTTCTGATCCCATATGCCATCAGATTATTGAGACTGTACTATACTGTAATCCTTTTTTAAATGATATTTTCAATTGATTCTAGAGACAAATTTAAATACATAAAGGTTTATTTAATTTGATATTCCTTTTCATTAACAAAATAATTACAATAAATATATTGCTGCAAAGTATATATTTTTGTCAATTAGATCTTTGTCTAATGAGAGAAGGTCATTCTGACCTTTTAAAAACTGTTTGAATAGAAGTAGTGTTTACAAAACTATTCCATTCAAAGACTTTTCTGAGAATGATCTCTATTCTGTTTTCCCAATTCTATTTTTGTTCAAATTAGTATTAATTCATTATTCTATCTACAATAATATATTCGAAAATCCAAATATCAAATATAAATGAAAAATATCTAAGAATTTCATAAACTATTTATAGTTAGTTAAACAATTAAACTCACCGGAGGGCAATTTGGCAAAAATAAACGATTTTGAATTCTAAACATCCAAGACGTATTGCCAGTTGGTCGCCTGATAAATATTTCAGCCCACCCATTGCACCAACAACTACATAAATTTCCAGATGAACACTTGGCATTTTTAAGTTTTTCTTCTTTAGAATCTATATAAAATATTTACAAAAGTAACTTAATGGATTAATTTAAATAATTATAGAATTATGTAGTAAGATAAGAAAATTCCATTCAACAGTTTTTCTGAGAACTAATTTGGAATTCTTTTACTCGCAATCAGGAAATCATTGATCAACTTTCATAAAATTTTTGCTTCTTAAGATCTGAACTGAAATCATTTATATTAACAATATCATTAATCTCAAGTTTTTGAAATTAATTTAGTGATTTTTTTTAGCAATGATAAGTTTATACAATATCCATTAAGTTAATAAATTCATTATATTTATTAATAGCATTTTGTTCAAATGAAGACTTGAATCACTGATTAATATGTAATCAAGTAATATAAAGAAACACAAAATTTAGTAGTAATTAATATTAATTTCTGTCACCAGATGGCACCACTGTTCAGTCATAAAAGTCAAACTTTTATAAGGAAATTCTGTTTAAATTATAAACTCCTTTTTTTTGTTAATCCTTTAATAACTTATGATTATTGCAAATCAACTGAACTGAATTACTTGCAGCACTTTCACTTCTTTTGCTATTGATTTCTTTGTAACTTCAATGACACTTCATTGTAAGCAGGCTGATCTGATAGTTAAATGAGATTTTAATACCAGCTATCTATGAAAAATTATATATAAATTGGACTGAAATATGGATCGCTTACAGCGGTATAAAACTATTAATATTTACTTTATCGTTCTCTGATGTATGTTTTAGTAAATGGAAATTAATCATTTGAATAACGAGTTATTCAAATTACTGATATCTGTATTCAGGGAATCTAAAGTGTATATCGGGACTGGGGTAGAGTAGGTCCCTTTCATTACATTTTATTTGAATAAGTGAAATACATAGAATGTTTCTTTATTAATAATAGCAATATTAAAGATTTTATTTTCATTAGTGTAAATAATTTTACAGGGTAATAACCACAATGGCACCTGTTTTCTCTGGGCCTAGAATAAAAATCCTCTCTCTTGATGACCCTCTCAATAATATCAGTTATGTATAAATATATATATATCAATCAATCTCAAATGCACAATTTATTAAAAAAAAATCCTGATATTTATTCTCTTCTTTTCTATACTTTTTGTTACTTATTAATTATATCTTAAAAATCTAACTTATGTATTATTTAAATATTTATAAAAGTTAAATGTAAGGTTGCCAACCATACTGAATTTTCTGGAAAATAAAGAATTTTGGTTAATTTTTTAAAATTATTTGAAAATGTTCTGAAAATGAATGAGAAATTTGTGTGTTTGTGTACATGTTTGGTTTTTTTTAGTTCATCTCTTTATCCTCATTAGATGTTGACATCTCTAATTGTAATCCAAATTATTTTCATTCCCATTAGTTTCCATTGTTTTTCATTTTTCTCTCTTTCCATCCTGTTGTCACTAAGAGGGCCTCTTTTAATCACACTCATTGTGGGATTGATCAGGCCCACAACGGCAATGGCAAGATGCTGGGAGATGGAGCTTAACATACAAGATGGATTGCTATAAAAAATTCTTGGACGAGAAAGTCCAAGAATTTTTTATAGCAGTCCATTTTGTATGTTAGTATTTGTTCAGTCCCAGATCTTCTGAGCAGTTGGTTAATGCCTTAACTGTCTCAGACATCTGGCTATCTCATCATCATTATGAAAGAAAGAAAATGTTCCCAAGTTAGTTTTTAAGTTTTCATTTGCCCATCACTTTTCATGTTGATATTTTTTTCCATACTGTTTGGAATTTGTTATTTCAAAAGTCCTAATACATCCATATTTCTTCATTTTTAGATACACCATGATTTTGAAATTAAATTTTAAAATTCTTTTTTATAGAGAAAAAATTTTAAAATCAATTTCATTATGTTATATTGCCTTTCTAAATTGTTTCAAGGCAATATAAGTGTCATAAAATAAATAATGCTCATAAACTTTATTTCCATGCTCTTCTGCATATAAAACAGCTTTTCATTTAAATACTGTATGTAATTTAGTCTTGAAGCATTTTAAATGTTAAAAAGATTATATGAGCTGAGAAGCTCATGTGAACTGATGTGATCATTGGGCAGTACAACCAAAAATGTCTATTACAGTAGAGCGTCGTTTATCTGAATCAATTGGGGACTGGGGTTGTTCGGATAACCGATTATGTACGAAAAAATATATTAACCTATCCTATGTTGAAATTTTTCTCCATTACGTGTTGCTTCGCATTGAATTTTCATTGAAGTTAAGCCTAACATAAATTTTTTAAAATAATAATCATGGCTATTGTATCGTTAAAAATTATTTCTTTATTTTGTACAAACAAAATAAATATATTGAAAAATATAAAAACAAAAAAATTATATTTTGGAAGTTAATCTAGTATCAAAAACGTTCAATTCAGCATGACACAGTCTGACTGGAACGCTTTTGGTTAACCGATGTTTCAGTTGATCGGCTTTCAGAGAGACGATGCTCTACTGTATTACTGAATTATTAGTGCATATAATCTAGTTGCAATGCTTATTGTAAATGTAATATTTTATTGATTGTAAAATGGATCTTTATTTCAGGCAAGTAAAAGAAAGTTAAAAAAAAAATCTATATATTAATTAAAAGAGGGTTTCAGTTTGTCCAACTTCATTTGAGTAAATGGTTGAGGCTAAAAATACAGTTCAAGTATCAAATTAAAGCGCTTACCAAACTTGTAGATGATGCTGCTAAAGAGAGATTTCAGAAAGATGCAATGGTTCAAGCATAATGGAATGGCAAACACAGTTTGCCACTCCACTTAACTTGGTGCTCATGTGTTATCTAGTTAGTTTAGTTTGTTTTAACTGATCTTACTTTCTCACTTTTTGCATTATTTTTTAACATTAATAAATTTGAATAAAATAAAATTAAGAATCGCTTTTATTTTTCATTGATTTATTTTCCTGATATAATTAATAATTTTACGTTAAAGTAAGCTATTTATCTTAATTAACATACTAATTATATTACAGTATACATATTTTTTAATTTAACCATTCATTTTCTTATTTAACATTGCACAAAAATGAACATGCACATGCACAAAAAAAGCAACAGTCAACATCTAGACAGTAGACTGAAATTAGCTCTAGAATAGGTTGGAACCTGAAGAAACTTGAATCACTAAATTTGAATGTGTTGAAAAAGTTTCATTTTAACGACTGTTGCCAAAATGTAAAAGTAAAGTTGTATTCTACCTGTTCCCATAAACTTCTTGAGAACATTTTGTGTGGAGAAAACTCAACTGCTCAAGAATACCTAGCAATGTATTATTGAGTTATCCAATAGAATTTCTGTACCTAATTGAGATGAATGAACTTCCACCACCTAAGTTAACATTAAAGATCATTGCTGTCTGTAGTCATGCTCATCAGGAATCTTGACACTAAAAATAGGGTTGGCTAATGGAAAAAAGATTAGTTATATGTGGTATAACTAATCTTGTTCCATGACATTTACTGTGTTTAACAACATAATTAATGTCAAGATCCTGGCATTAATTGTGTTGTTAAACATACATGTAAGTAATGGGTGAAAACCCATTTACATGTATCACTTAGAATTAATGGGTGAAAACCCATTAATTCTAAGTGATAGCACTTTTCCTTTTACAATTTAACAACTCCAATTTCCCATCATTCTGGCATTCTTCACAACAATGAACAAAAGTCAAGGACAGGTATTTAGTGAAGATGGTATTTATTTATCAAAGCCAGTTTTCAGTCATGGTATGCTTCATACGGCCCTTTCTCAATCCAAATAGGAAAAGGGTTCTTACTATTCAACATATCCTCACCAAATTTAGCATGAATGAACACCAAGAAATACTGTGGGAACCTAACAGTATTTTTTCTAGGATTCTGAAGAATTCCTACTCCTGAAGCATACTCCCTGTAAACTTTAGTCCAAGCAATTTTTTTGTGTTATGAAGTTTCATTTTTGTAAATACTCAGATTAAAAAAAATACTAAGACCAATATACACATGCATACATATTTATGTTAGATATTTAGTACAACATTATTTATGCTACTGATAAATATTAATTTAATTCAAGTAATTTTTTTAGTTGTTTTAATGCTTTTTTAATCATCATCTTATCTAAGAAAATCTCATTAATACTAATAATTAATATGAACACTAATCAATTACATGTTAAAGCAATGACAAAGTTTTAAAAAATTTCTGGGAAGAAATGTATACTATTCTTTCAGTAAAAAGCATTTAAGAAGCAGTTATATGCATTATAATTTTAAATTATGTATAGATAGTTTAACAAATTAGAGATTTCATTTTTTAATAAAACTTAAATATAAGTTAAAAATTGTTTAAAAGAAGTGATTTCAAAAAGACTGTTATATTGTATATTTGCATAGATATTCAAAATATATTAAAAATTTTTATTAAATATATTATTACCTGGTGTTAAATCATCAATAGGTTTAATAATTGAAGTATTTTCAGATGATTTGACAGAACTGCTAGTCAATATAACTTTGGAACTTGAACTTTTAAGTTCAGAAATAGAAGTAAGTGATTCCATTAATCTGAATTATAAAAATATAGTAAGTGTATAATGTAATAATTTTTTCATAATAAGCGAACTCAGATTAATAATTAAGAAAGAAGAAAACAAGAAAATTTTAATAATTCATCTGAAGTAAGAAAGGAATAATAAATTTT
Organism: Centruroides sculpturatus; assembly: GCF_000671375.1. Classification (NCBI taxonomy): domain Eukaryota; kingdom Metazoa; phylum Arthropoda; class Arachnida; order Scorpiones; family Buthidae; genus Centruroides; species Centruroides sculpturatus. The sequence continues at coordinate 112,537 of NW_019385491.1, read as the reverse complement.
ATTAGTACAGATAATTAAATGGAAACAAAAATTACCTTCCTTCTGGTAATTGACGATGAAGTAGTAAATCATCCTTTGTTCGTGAAAAATTGTAATTGATTTCAGTATTGGTGGTTTGATTAACGGCAGAGCGATGTCGCCTTCTTGTTGATTGTTCCACAATGGATTTGGTTGTTTCTTTTAAGTATTAANTAAAATTTGACAAAAAACACGATAGTACAACATAAAGTTTTTGAAATATTAAACAAGCCTATTATTAATATTTTGAAAATATACTTGAAGTATTAAGTAAGTTGTTTATTTCTATTGTATTTATTGATATATGCTGCTATTATTGACGTGCAGTAAATGAAATATGATCTTTACGTGAATCTAATTGCGTTTATTAATTCGATTACACGCATATCCCTCATTCAGAAAATAGGTCTTGCCCTTTGGGCAAGATTTGTTAAAGGAGAGGTACATTCAAAACAACAATTGATATTTTTATTCTTAAAATTTGTGTTTTACCTGAAAAGGATTTAAATTTCTTTTGATATAAATATGTAAAATATAAATTGCTGCAAAACAAGCTCAAGCAAAATATTTATGCAGCATACTATAAACAAGAAAAATTACAGTAAACATTTAACCAGTGCTCTTTTTTACTAAAAAATTACTATTAGTATGTTCAGTACAGATGGTGACTGAATATATAGGTACTGTTTTTACTGAGCAATTGTAAGTATTATATACAGCTACAAGTGTATTTTCATGGAATGACTGGCATGCTGCATAAAAATGGGAGACCAGCAGGCCAGAAATCTGGGTTACTGGCATGCCAGTTAAACTGTGACTAAAATATAAAATTAATCAGATCTAACAAAACTAGTTGTTAATTAAATGTTAAAGAAAACATTCTCTCAAGTACAATAAAATAATAACATTGTAATTTGATTGACTTAAAATCAGGAAATCTAACCATAACTAAGGAACTACTTGAGCTTTTTTTCCTAAGTTATTGAAATGCAAATGACATTCAATCAATTAAAATTAATTTTTTTTTGGGGGGGGAATATTCAAGTTAGAAAAGGTGATATGAAATCAGCTAAAGAATTCCTATGTCACTTTCTGGGGATGTGAAGTCAACTCTGAAATTTCAGAATTGACTCCCCACTCCCATGGGAGTTTTTTTTAAATTTAATAATGCCTTTCCTAACTTGAACACTGATCAAGATAATATTTTTAATCATTGACTGAACAACAGGATATGAGGAGGAGAAGAATAAAGTCGCAGCATTCACTCCACCACAAGTTTGACCTTCCTGCAGTAGACATATATAGCTTTGCAAGTGAATTATAGATACAGATGGAATACATAAACACTAACAATATTTCATTATCATTTTTTGAAAGTTCATTATTATCAACATTTTATTAAAAAGTAAAATAATTACCATTTTCTGACTCATCATCCAAAACATTTTTGCAAAGAGCATAACATTTCTCACACAATCCATTTTTAAAAGCTTTAGTTCCACATCCACTTGTTGTAATAGTAACAATTTTATTTCCAACCAGCCAACTTGCTGTTTGCCCATTTTCCAAAAGAAATTCAGCAACTGAAGATCTAGAATTAAATTGATTTTATTATTTTGATCAAATGGACTTTCTTCAAATATATAAAACAGATTATAAATTAATTTTTTCTTCTCATACCCTGTAAAATATTAATTTATTTATATATTTCAAAATAGATTGATTTTGGATTAAATTTTATAATATTTTACCTCTTTGGATGATTAGAACACATGCCAAATGTAAATCTAGCCATTAAGTCCATGCAAGTTTCTAATAGTTGTGTACTTAACACTTGAGTTGGTTCAGGTGTTGATTGTGATTCACTTAAAAATGTAAATATATTATTAAAATCTATTATTATTTTATAATAATCATTAAAATTTGTACTAAATTATTAATTATTTCAATTATTATTAATTATTAAAATTATTAACAGCATTAGTAATCATTATTAATAATTTTGTCAACAACAAATTTATTAATTTGTAATTTATTGCTCTGATTAGTACAATTTTAGCAATATGAAGTTTCTAATTTAATTATTAACAATATTTAGTTATATGTGGTATAACTAATCTTGTAGTAATTAATATTAATTTCTGTCACCAGATGGCACCNGTTAATATAACATACTATTTAGATTAGTTAACATTTGAATAATAATTTTTATTCTGCAGAGCTTATATTTTTAATTTCAAAATTAAATATTTTTGTTTTTACATGTAAATTTTAATAAATTTATATACTCTATAATTAATACTTTTCTGTTTGTTTACAAATCTCATGCTATATTATCATCTTATGAATGTATGCTGCTTGTCTACATAAATAATATATGATGGTATAAATATATTAGTCCATTGCATGCTAAACAAATTTCTAGTCCATTACCACAGATATTATAAAATACTTAATTAATATAAGTTATATTTTTTATACAGAATGATAAAATAAAAATATAAATAAATGTATTTAAAGCATTAAATTTTTGTAACAGAAAAGAAAGAAAATTTAGGTTAACTTGAAAATATCGAAAAAAGGGTTGAAATCCTAAATTACTCTTTTCTTTTTCAATTTATGCAAATAATTCTTTTATGAGTGAAATTTAAACTGAGTTAAGGTTAATTATCATTATTTAAAATTTGCTCAATGAAGTAAGAGCTATTTTGTATCAATATACAGTCAAGTCCAGTTAAGAGAGCAGTTCACTTAAGATAGCACCTATTTTCTCCCCTATGTATTATATGTAACAAGACTACTGTTAACAGAGCACCAGATAGTAGAACAGTTTGTTTAAATGAAGGCTGTGTTGGCAGCTTTTTTAGAACAGCAGTCTTTATAAGGGAACACTATTCTTGGAAGATTTATAATGTTCTATCTTTAATCATATCACCTAGAGTGCATGTAACAGGGCTTTCTACACTACAGTATTTATTGAGTTTATCGAAATATGCAATATGATTATAAAAGAAAATGATTGGTAGAAAGATGAAGGGGTTGAACAAAATGAAGACAAAACAGAAATTTTTCATTAATTAATAAAACCTGCTTTTCATAAAGATGCACTGTTTCTATGCTTAAATGCATAGTGAGAAAATGCTTAGAAAAATTTTTACTGACGTATGTATTTTATGAAAGTGAGGAAATAATTGAAAAGAAAGCTGCAAGTAATACAAAAGAATATTACAAACTTTTTTAAGTAAACTTGTTAGGTTCATTTATTGCATGAATAGTTGAGAAAGTATATAATTCATTTCCATATTTGTAAATTATTGCAGAAAAATTTGATAAAAACTAACTTTATTTTTGAAGTACTATACTTATTTGTTTTTATACTGTATGTCCATTAGAGGGTATTCAGAAATTTTGGAGCAAGACTATTCACATCTTTTCAGCCTCTTACTGTATTTCTGGGAAAAAGTGAAACTAATCTAACATACCAGTTAAATTATATTCACAGTTTTTGCACCTTGCTATCATGTTTTCTGTTTCTAGCCATACTTGGCCAATAAATCTCATCTTAAATTTTTTTATATTCATGCCAAATGATCTTTATGCAATTTACAAAGTATCTCATTTCTCAATGCTTGAAAAACTACAATTATATTCTCATAGAACACTAAGTTGACAAAACTTAGTGTATACAACTTAGTGTACAAAACTTAGTGTAACAAAACTGATCTATTATGATTTTCCTACTTAAACATTTAAATTCATTTGGATGGATTTTCTGATACAAACTGCCATTATATATGTAACAATAAAGAAATTAGACTTGTCTTAGCCACACATACATTATACAAATGCTATCTTATGCATTTATATATTTTGCAATTTTATCCTTAGCGTGAAATTATTTTGGTAATCCTTTATAGCAGTGCTGGCCAACTTATAATGAGATTTGATTAAATTTCATGTACTAAAAGCATTAATGATCTACTTCACATCTCTGGAAGTTAAGTAGATCATTGGTGCTTGAAGTAGATTCCAAGAAAATTCCTTGAAGTGCTTGCCTGGATGAACATCTCTAGAGTGATTTCACAGACCTGAGTCCCCCAGAGCAGTAGGCTGATGTCTTAACTGACTTGGATATCTGGCAGTCTCAGTATCTTACCAAATAACTGCCAAACTGATAGTTATTTGGAAAGTTTCAACCACACCATGTTACAAACATCTTTATTATTAACATCTGCCATCAATCCTAACACTTTGATGAGTGGGATTATAGATGGACCTTCTCTTTAAAATAATTAAAGTGTGCATAAAGTAAAAATTGATCACTCATATTAAAAACTTATTCACTTTCAATAAAATCTCATTAAATTTTGTTGTCAATATTGTAACAAACTTATAACATAATTTGTAAACTGAACTTATGATGCAATGAAAAAATGTAGTAACTTTCAGAGTTCAAAACTACAACTGATAAGAAAATTATGTAAAGTGTTCATATTCTTACTAATTTTCAGAGATTAAATTATGATATTTTAACTTAGAATTGTAAGTTCCCCTTCTTTAAAATATACTTTTAAAATATGCAATACACAAGATATTCATAGAATAGAAATATACTAAACATTCTGAAACACTGCTTNAATTTATATTATAAATGCGAAAAATAATACATATATAAAATTAAAATTTAATTTTAATTATCTAATGAATTAATTTCAATACACGCTCGGTTTCATCTTTGTTATATCATACAAAAAAGACAATGATGTGATTAATGGGGGTTGTTATTAATTATCCTAACCAATTATGCTAATCTTGTAATTAAATGTGGAAAAATACATTGTTTTTCTAAATTTGAATATGAAATTCTAGTTAATATTTAAAAAAATACGGCGATTTGAATAAAATTTACTATTTAATAATTTTATCTGAATGCATTTTCTCATTCAGAACAGTATTTTTTTTATCATTTCGCTGATGAGATTATTTTAATAGTAATTAATTAGCATTTATATGAACCTCATTTATTATCTCTAATTTATTTAAATATGTGCAGAATTAACGAGGGAAGTATTGTGTAACAAATGCTGTAGGATATTCATACGTTTTTTTCATTATTAGTTTATTACCGGTAAAATATTTTACTAAAATACTGTAAAATTAATTCTAACTTTATTATAATAGTCAAATTTGTTATCATCTTCTTTATTTTTAAAATTTAAATATATTAATAATATTTTTTTTTCAGTAAAAAGCAATTATTATTCTTAAATTTTCGATTAAAATCACTCTTAAACATTGTTTATTTACACATTTAAATTGTATTAAAATAGTTCATTTGTCTTTATTCCATAAAACTAATTAATTTTCTGATTTATAAAAATATTTTACTTGAATTGAAATTTGTTTCTTAATGTAGCAAATGTGATTAATTGAAGTACAATGCATCCATAAAGCTTATCTCGCATCTAAGGAAAAAACTATTGAGGATGTTTTCAGTTTTTCTTTATCTTGACACGATTGTTAACTGTAGATTGTTGATAAATACAGCAATTAATTTTTCCCTGACACCAAATGTGGCTTAATTCAATAAGAGAAAGTTAACGACAGAAAGTCGTTAACTCAGAACATCTATTTTTAGGAAAGATAGGACAAGAAAACTCGTTAATCCTCAACACAGAAAGTTAGAAAAATGACAATTATATAAATACATTATTTATTTCCACACATTCTTTTAATTGTTTTGAAAATTGGCCGATGTCTTTCATAGTAAAATAAGCACTTTAATATAGATTTCTTAAACAATTTTACAATATTTTGAAGTAAAAAATTACAAATATATAGTTTTTACACAAGAAAAATACATAATTGTTTCGAATTATATATTAATAATACACATTTTATCATATGAGGATTTATATTTAGTCAAAGGTAAAACATTATTTCGCAATAGAATAATTTAAATCTGTTTTTTTTTTAAACTATGTACAAAAGATTAAAAAAATTACAAAAATCTAGAAAAATTGTTCAACTATTTGATTTAACAGAGTAAGAAAGTATTGATCAAAGTAAATATCGATTTTTTTTAATCTTTGAATTTGATGACCGATAATAGTTGTCATCTTTAGCTAAAGATGGAAACATTGTCGTTCAATTTATGTCATCAAGCGATAAGATATAAGATGCTAAACAATACAAAGACGATAAAATAATGCAGTAATTAGGATTGGAGGAATTAGTACCTTTCATAAGAGGGATTTCGTATCGAAATTTATAAAAGAAGAAGATTATCTTCACAATTGGATGAACTCTGTGTCATTAATTCTTGACTCTGTAGATTAATTTGATTGATTGAAGCTAATTTTCTTCTTGAAATAACTTATTGATTTATATGTCAAGCAATAAATTTCTACTCTAATTAGTATGCTTTTTAAATGTCTTTTAAATTGTTATCTCGCCAAAACTTTTGTAAACTGTATAAAAAAACAAAAAATCGATTTATTCTATAAATTATTATTAATTTTAAAAAGTCTGAATGATGAACCAAGAATTTTTAAAGTTATCATCATTTTAAGAAGGATTAACGGTTTTAGCATATTGAGGCAGTGGAGAGGAGAACCTATAGAAAAAGATTGATTTTTCCAGATAAAATTATTTTTACTGTATGTGAAAACTGATAAATTATGAAGACTTATTGAAATTCACAAAGAAAATACACAATTATTTTTTTAAATTTCATTAATAGTTTTAGATTTTTATTTATTTACACCTTGATAGCTAAACACCTTGGTTATCAATGTCATACATTGTTTTCTTGATCCATCTTACTGAATTTTTGTATTTGATAATCTTATTGTAATCCACAGCAGCATTTAACCTGCTAACACTGCTACAAATTAAACAAAACCTTCACAAGACCTACACCAACTGAACTGTAGTGGCTGTTAAAAACTTGACACTTACTGATACGCAGTTTAGAAGGTATGTCGAATGTTCTGTTTTTTCTATTTCCCTTCCATTAAAAGTTCATTGTATATGTAATTATAAAATAAAATGGAAGAAATGGAATATTTGATAGAACCTTCTAAATTGCATGTTTTGAAAATACAAATAACTACAAATAAGAAAATTTATTGGTTTCTTCATTTCTGTTTTGTTTATTGAATAATATTAATAAATTCTAAAATAAACTTGAAAAAATTTTAATATCAATAACATTCAATGACAAGTTTAAAAATCAATTATTCAGTTCATATTTGCTGTAAAGAATTAACATACAATAAAACTGACAATTGTTTCAAAATAGTTTTCTAAATTTCTGGTAATTCTGAGAATTACCAGAAATTTGTCAAGCTTTCAAGATACAAGTGCAACTGTCTATACAGGGTAATTTAAATGGTCTTAGACAAACTTTAAAAGTAGGTCAGGAATAGAAAAAGAAACCAATTTTTACATAGTAATATATAGTTGCAAATGATACCCACATGTTCTAGAGAGCATTGTTTACTGGAAATAAATTGTTAAAATTGCAGGAGTATGACACATCATTACAGTAATACTGAGATGGCAGACATGCACTTAGCTTGTGTGACAGTGAATGAAAATGGCACATAGTACAATTGTATTGTAAGCAGTTCCCAGACAGACATGTGTCCCATCATTAAATGCTTGCATGGCTGCATTAGAGATTGCATGAAACAGAATAATTTGAACAGCCATTGTGGTTGGGACTGAACAAAGCACACACATACCATGGAAGAAGAGGTCATACACCAAATTGAAAGCAATCCATGTACAAACACACAAGTTATTTCACAGCACATTGGTGCACCTCAATCCATGATTTTTGTGAATATTACACAAAGAGTGGTTACACCCATTTTACATGCAATGAATCCAGTCATTGGAACCAGGGATTACCTCCAGCATGTGGAATTTACAAATTGGTTGTTGCAACAATGTGCTGACAAGATTGAATTTCCAACATAGATTCTCTTCACCAATGAAACTAACTTCTCATGTGAGAGTGCTATTAATATTCATAATTTGTATATGTGGACACATGACAATCTGAGCTACATGCTCTCATGCTGTGCAACAGTTCACCATAAATGTTTGAGTAAGCAGTGTTGGAGACTGTTTGCTTCCAACATGCCAAACGGGTGTAATCATAGGATATCCCTGGTAGTGGTCTTGCATGATGTTTCATTTCATTCTGGATGTTTGGAGTATCTGCAAAATACTTTTCCTGTGCAACAGATTAGCAGGATTATGGCAGACCCATTGCTTGGCCACTATGATCACTCAACTTGTCCCCCACTGATTTCTTCCTCTGGTGTTACCTGAAAGGCCTTGTCTACAAGTTCCCACCTCCGATGCTGACCTTGTTGCAAGAGTTTTGGCAGCTGCATATGTCTGCAAGAGGGCTGATGTTTTTGAAGATATTCACCAATCCATGCACTGATGCTGTGAGATATGTATTTCTGCTGGTGGAAAGAACTTTGAGCATCTCCTCTAAACTTGTATACATACTCTATGTCTAATAAATCTGTTGTACACCTTATGTGCATTTCTCTATGCATGATTTTTCCTGTACTTCTAGCACGTGCATAGCTAAATATTCAGTGCCCTGAAGCAATTGTTACACTCCCTTGTTCCTCGGAAGAGGTATCGCAAAATTTATTTTTAACATTTAGTTTAAAAACATATATGTAATTATTTCGATTTATAACCTTACTTAATAACAATTTATTTGAGATTCGAGACATTTCAACAATAAGATGTTTAATTTAATAAATACAAATATAATAATAAAATATAATATAATTTTTTTAGTATGAAGTACCTAATAATATTTACTACATATTATATTAACTTTATTGACAAAATGTATGCAACTTTAGTTTCATGACAAATACATAATAATACATAAAAAACTTCAAAATGTTGTTTTTTGTTTGCAAATTGATCAATCACTTTTTCCAGATCAAGTTGACAAGCTATTAATTTTTCAATTGATATAGTAGCCAGAGCTAAGATGGTGTTGTGACATGCAGCTTTTTAAATAAGTTTGATTAATTTTAGTTTTGAAAAACTTTGTTCTGCTGTAGCTGTCATCACTGGTAAAGTTAAAAAACTGAGGCATGCTGCAATAATGTGAGAGAAGCTATTTGAGGCTGCAGTGTGAATTAAAAATAGTTCAGCAACGTCGCATTTAGAAGTAATTTCTTTTACCTCAGTATAAAAGCACATTTTAAATTAAAACAATTGAAGTCGAAAAATAGACGAAATGTCGGAGGAATATGCTGATTGTAACAATTCTGATTCTTCCAGAATACGTATTTTTATCAGATGACGCGACAAGATATGCAAGTGATAAGCACTTAAAAAGTGTACAAAATTGTCGAACGGATTCAAATCTAATAGTTAATTGATTAATTATTAAATACACAATTTTTTACAAATGTTTTCACAAGTTTTTATTTCACCATTTCTACACTTGGCATCCTCATGATTCGTGCGCCTGGAGCAATTTGCTCCATCTGCTCCATGGTAGCTACGCCTCTGCTTCTAGCAACACCAAGTAATGTTTGTAGCTATATGTTCCTAAGTAAAAATGGTTTATTTTGTATTCTTAACGTAACTTTAAAGTTTGTCTAAGACCTTTTGAATCATCCTATATGTCAGTCAATTGTGTTAAAATTTATTCTGTCTGATTGAAAACAAGAAGGAATATTTAAATGCATAGAAAATGAACAGAAGAGAATTTAAAGTGTCCTTTTATACTGTTTTTCCCTCACAATTACAAATTGCTGACATTTGTCAGCCCCTATTAAAATGAGAGTTTAATATTTGTTATTTCATTTCTTTTTGTTCTATTTTTCTTGGCTAATCAATTCAATTATTTTATATATTACATACAAAAAAAATACTAATTCAACTAACTTATTTGAAATATTAATTGAATTGATAGGTTATTTATTATCAATTGTTATTTAAAATTAACTTTAAAAAATGTCTTGTACATTCATAATGAATAAGCTTACTTGATAAAAATTCAAGAACAGGAACAGCTATGGAAACAGTTGCAGAAATTTTGGACAGACTGAGTAAAACACCAGGTAAAAGTTTACACATTGTTTCTTGCATTTCTAATGTACATTGAATGAGGGCTGTTATTGAATTTCTTGCACATTTAGTTACCAAAACAGATTGCAAACAATTAATCATTAATCTCTGTAAATTAAAAGTTTGTAAATCACTTTTAAAAATATTTATTGTTCAAATATTAATCAACAACATCTCTAAATCTGATTTAATACTTAATTCAAATCAAATGAGCTGCCAAATTATCGGGCTTTATAACAGCGAAATAATTTGGCAGATTGTTTGGTTTGAAGTTCAAATATTAATTAATAAAAATTCTACAAATATAAACAAATTTTAATTAAATAATACAGAGATAAATAACTAATAATAAATTACTGTTTCTTATTTCTTACTTGAATGTGAAGTGCCATTTCATTATGATAGGCAGCTAAAGCAGCTATAACAGGCAATACACATGACTGAAAATCAGCACGAGTTAAACGTGGTGGGGTATTTCTTAAACTTTCAGGTAAGCAAAGATTTCGATCACTAATCTGTAAAAAATTTCCAATTTTATTGCTATAAAGAAATTCTTTATGAAAGGTAACATAAGAAAAGACAATTAACTCTTTACACATATCCTCAAGAAACAGGCTTAAGAACTAAAGCACTTACTCTCAATCATAATTATAGTCAAAAAGGTAAACAGTTTAAAAAATTTTTTTCTATTCTTAACTTTTAACCTTTGTACAATAAATAAATATTATAACTTCATTTTGTGCAGGTTAGCTTAGTACTTTATTTTCAGAAAGGCATATTGAATATTAGCCAGAATAAGGCTGTATATAAAGTATTCTATATAGTACATAAAAATATAATTATCATCTAGAAAATTGTGTTTTATTTCTAACATTTCTATTTCAATATTAGTTGAATAGTTTAAAATATAATTCAAGATTCAAATTTTAGGATTATTTGAGCATTTTTAATATTTACTCAAATGATCCCACATCAATTTAAAAAATACACTCTTATCTTGTGTACTGAAGAAATATACAAAGTATTACATTAAATAATTTATCAAATCTTAGTTTATGTTCTTTTTCAAGAACTAATTTAAATTAGTGATTCAATCATCACTATTCTAAAAATTAAAAACAAGTAATTTATTTTTTTATAATTTCCTATTCAAAAATTATAAATTATATATAACATTAGACATATAACATTCTTACCATTGCGCATAAATTACTACAAAGAGCATTGACACTATTAAGACCTCCTATTACAGCTGCTTTGTTTTGTAGCAATTCAGGTAATTTTTGTAACACCAATTCTAAAACTGTCCAATCTTTTTCCTGAATAAATATTACATAAGACAAATTTAATTTAAAATAATATAAAAAATTATTATACATTACTTTTATTGACATGTGTATTTGCATATTTTTTCATATAAATTAATATTTATATGAAAAATATGTGCATGACATGTCAATAAACATAGCAAAGCATGCAGTTCATAAAGTATAATTATTTAAACTATATATGAACATTTGATTAATTTAAAGAATTCAGCAGTTGATGATGTTCTATGTGACATAAGTATGAATTTAATCATAGGCTTGATTGATTGATTGTTTTGTTAGTAACACCACTGCAATACTTGGGCAATCTGCCTTCTGGGAGGTCTTTTTAAGGGTAACTGGCCCCTATTTAGGTATTAAAGACATGGAGAAAACCTGGAAAACTCCACATGGCCAGCCTGTCCTGGCAAGGTGCAAATTCACAACTGAACTACCAGTGTTCAGGGAATGGAACCGCTTAGCCACTGGTGGGCCCATAGGCTTGATTGTCAACAACAAAACATATATATATATATATACAGTATATATATTCCAGTTGATAATAGAGTTTGGAAAAATTATTCATTAATAAGTTTTATACTTTACATATATACTAGAATCTACTTCCTTATTTTTGTCAAAGTGATTTTCCAGAGAATCTGAAGAATCAATGTTTAGTAAAGAACTTACAAAAGATTGTAGAGGCATATACCACAAATCAATAAGAAATCTGATAGGATGAACTGAATGTTAATAAACACAAATTAAAAACAAATGTACGAATGAACAAGTTTTAACTAAAAACTGAATACTTTCAGTTGTGACATTGTAACCTTTGTAAAGAATGCTTAGAAATTGAATAAAAACAAAGTTTTTTTTAAATTCAAAAGCATATTCTTTTTACAAGGTGATAGAATTTACACAAAATGAATAAATAGGAAAACAAAAAACAAAACTTTTTACATACAAACAAACAAACAAATAGAAATAAAAAGTATTCCATTTTTATTTCTATTTATTTATTTGTGTGCAAAAAGAAAGCATAAAATATGTAAAAAAATGGTTATTAATAGATACATGTACAAATTTATGAACTCTCAGTATAAACAAACAGTTTCAAATGTGTAGCCAATTTTCAAAGAAGGATGAAATAGGAGTATTAACTGATTGAAATTTGTGAATAAAGAAAAAAAAAAAAGGTTTTATTAACATTTAGCAAACAATAAGCATTGCACATTGAACTGTAAGTTTAGCAGGTTTGGTAATAGGCCTGTTTTGGTTGATAGATATTATACAGTATGCTCTTTCAAACAAGCTTTGAGCATTCTAGTTGTGACCCACTTGCAGACTACAATTTGATTTTTTGATACTTTGTAACCCTTTTTTTTATTTATTTCTATTTAATTATTTGTAAGTAAAAAAACGTTGTTTCTTGTTTTTCTATTTATTAACTTTGTGTAAATCCTACCACCTCTGTAAAAAGAGCATGGTTTTAAATTTAAAAAGCTTTATTTTACTAAAATTTTACTCATTTTTAAGAATTCTTAACAAAAGTTGTAATGTCATAACTAAAAGTACTCAAAATTTATTAATAATTAAAATTTGTTCACTCATACAATTCTTTTCTCACTTGTTTGTTTATTAAAAGTTTCTCTCATCCAATCAGGAAAAGAAATAATTTTACTTTTTAAATTTATATTTCAGTTTTTAGTTATTAAATGATAATACTGTACATTATAAACTTTATAGTCTAAACTTTGAATGATAATCTCTTCTTATAGTTTAAACAAATCAAATCCATTTTTTATTTTAAAATATTAGTAAAACGTTCAAATATTAATTAATTAATAAAAAATTACTTACTTGTTTCAAGCAAGTTATTATCACTTGAAATGCTTCACTCAAATCTAAATAAGAAAATGAGAGGGTGGAAAAGGAACTCGATTTTGTAGACAAAAGAGGAGAACTAATACTTTCGTTTGTAAGATCAATTTGTTGATCCCTAAAATCAAATTTTTTAAGACAAATGTAAAATTTTATGTAATGATTGCTATTACATTAATTTTATATAATATATATTATATTAATATGTAAAATTTACATACTGTACATACAAACATCTTTATAAAAATAATATTGCATACTTTGTCTTGATAAAAATAAAACAAACACACAATAATAATATAAATGATTCATTCTAACTAGCACATCTTTCATAATAAATTTTTTTAAAATAGTTATTCAATAAAATACGGAGAACCCCAGTCATTATTATTTTGATTAACATGGTTCTTGAGTTATTGCGGGTACTGATTTAATATCAAAATCTTAATAATAGCTCTAAAAATTTGAGTTATTGAAGTTTTGCACCAAATGAAAGTTTTCATTTAGTCTTTTTTATATCAAAATATGAAATAGATCAAGAAATTCACATTTCAGACTACTTTAATTGTTTTATCTGGATCTTCAGTATAAAATTAATTAAGTATTTCAATTAAAAATTAACTCATTCAAAATTTAATTTACGAACATTTTTTNTATACTGTATAATAGAATATTAAAAATATATTTATATTACTTAGTTTCATTCTGACTATTAATACTGCTACTTCTTTTCTTATCAATAGATTCTTCATTATTAAAATTTTGAAATAAACTAGAATTCTCTTCAACAGGTGGAAACATATTAGCTCTTAAGCCCTAGATTCATGAATAAAAATAATAAACCATAGAAATTAGCATATTTTATAAATATACATGAGTGTGAGAAAAAAAGCAAATACTATTTGAAGCTCATCTCTATATTATAATTCATTAAACACAAGAGAAAAATTAATTAAAATGACACTAAAGTTAAATTGTTAAAACATTACATGATGATTTTTTTTTACATAATCAATAACATTTTATCATAAAATACTAATTTTTTTTAATGTTAATGTTATCAGCAAATTTAATATGTTCATTGTTCAAAGATTAGGAAATTTTTGCGATATCAAGTTCAAAATTTATTTAAAAAAATAATTATTAATTAATGTTATTTAATTGATTTATGAATGTAATTAATGTTTTTGAATAGTTCAACCAAAAAAATTAATAAATTTATCACAAAGAATTGTACATGACAATTCTTTTAAAACAATGGACAAAATTTATTACCCAATTTGCTTTTTTTTTTTAGAAAACAAAAATGTACACTATTGTAAATTATGATGCTTCAAACAATGTTAAACTTTTCGACTCACATTACATTTATAAGTAAGACATTTTTAAATATTAAAACATAAACCTTTGTTATAAAACTTGCAAAATCTCTTCGGAATGGTATTCGGCATTTTAAAAACCACATGGCTATAACCCTATGAGCTAATGCCACAGTGTATTGATCAAATCTGAAATAAACATTTGTTTATCAGAATGTTAAAAATTTCATTTTCTTGTTAAAGATAAAAAAATAATAAGGCTCACTTGGGATTAGTGTATGGTAAAGCTATAGCAAAGATGCTCATATACTGATCCTCTACAAAATTGACATACAACTGCGGCAATCTGATTAAAACTAACAAAAATAATTAAGTTATTAATTATATATGATATATTATAAATAAACTTTAAAATTTATTTAAATTTTCAAGCATTATCAATTAGCAATAAGATTATACAGGATATTTCAAACAATTAATGCATCTTCTTAACAATTATTTATTTGAAAACCATAATAATATTATATTAACAAAAATATTTAATTCATTGTTGTTAATTTGTTAATTCTCTGTTCTATGTTAATTAATATTTAAATTCTTAAAATATAAACATTGTATTGTTATTATATTATAAACATTCTTGAATACAACATTTAATTTGCATAAAATCAACAGCATATTACTAATTTCATTAATAAATTTATTGATCAAAAATTAAAAACAAATCATATTGATTTGATAAAGAAGTTGGTTTTAATTTATTGCTACCTAGGATATTACTGGGGAAAAACATAATATTCATATATTCTGCTAAAAGTATTTATATATAAGTGATGCATATGAAAGCAACATAAACTATACAATGTGAACATTAGGTAATTATATTTTATAAAAGTGATACTGAAGAATAAATTCTGACAACTAATACAAAAATTTTTCAAAAGGAAGAATGTATTCTTTCTTTTGAAAATCAGTTCTTTTGAATCAATTCCTTATTCCTTGACACCTTGATTCAATTCTTCATTCTTCTTCATTCCATAAATTAATTCCTTGGAGGAGGTCATTAAAATGGACAAAAACATTAAAGTATAATTAAAATTATGTGGCATTTAAAGGTATTGGTGTGAAATTATGAGAAATGGTTAGTTATGTAAGTAAAATCTTAGATCAAGACAAGACTATTAATCCCAAATCAAAAGTAAGAGAAGAAATGTTAAATAAATTCTGAATACTATCAAAATGACAGGAGCATCATTCTCATAGAACTGTTTTATCAATATATAAGTTTCAGTCATGTTTTTAGCTAACTAACGATAAAATTTAATGTTTGTTTTTTCTTTATCTCAACAACAACAAACATTTGCATAATACAAAATTTCTAATGTAATTTGCTTGAATAATGAATGAACTGTACAGTGGTTCTTGAATAATGAACCTTGTACTTCAAATGACTAACTTGAACACTACAGAGTTTGATTGCTAAATTCAACAAAAAATTTACCTCAGTTTGAATGATGCTTCAAAATCTGAACTGTGCACACAGTGAAAAAATGTGCTCAAAAAATACAATCAGTTGTACACCCAAGTTCTCTCTCATTCTTGCATGTTTTCAGTACTTTTTTCACTTTATTTTTGGTACTTAGTTATATATATTGTGTGTTAATCATCAATTTTTAACACTTTCTTTTTGCCATTTATCTTTCTTGGCTGCTTTTGGGCACCCATACATTTTGTGTCTTTTAGTTCAAAATTTCCTGAACAGAACTTTTTAAACTACATTTGACATGTTCAAACTTTAAGAGAATCTTCCCTATATACCTTACATTATTTTACTGTTTGTGTGGCATTATAATCTTTCCAAAACTCAAAGCATAATACACCCAATATGTTTTTTATCTGAAGAAATTTCAACTTAATTTTATTCAAACAAATATGAAGTAAAAAGTTTAAAGTAAGCTTCTAAACAAAGCAATATTATGTTAAACTTATAACTGAATCACACATCTATGTTATGAATGTTAACTGTTAAAAATATGCAAAAACTTTCAGTTCAATCCAATATAATCTTTACTTAGTAATCACAGAATCCAAGAAGATATGGAAGCATAAAGCCTAAGAGAAAGATTGTAATATTGATAATTGAGGTGAAAAAGGAACTTATCAAGAAGCATAACAGCAGTACAAGTGTGGCAAATCTGGTGGCCATGTTTAAGATGTCAAAGTCAATGATATGTGACTAGTAAATGCAATTTTCAAACACAGTATTTATGTATTTTATTTATTGTTTTTGTGTTTTAATTTATTATTTAGGGTATTTAATTTTATCATTTTTATCTTAAATTATGTGTATTTGCTGTTTTAAGTTTATTGAAATGAGTATCATTTAGGTTTAGGAATGAATTAATTCACTTTCCATTATATCCAATGGAAAAACTGATTTGGACTTTGAACAATTCAAACAGCCTCCTAGAATGAATTAAATTTGAAGTACAAGGCACCATAGTATATATATGTTACCGCTAAAGCTCGAAATCCGTTAATGTGTACATTACCTAGCTAATCTGCAGATTAACTAGGGTGATCCGTTAAAGCTGCGAAAATTGTTCAATTTCTCAAATTACCTAGGTAATTTGCAGAGTATCTAGGTAATCTGCACATTAACGGCTTCCGTATCGTTAAAGTTCAAAAGTTTGTTTCTTTCACTTCCTTTCCCCACTCCTTCTTTTTACGTAGATAAATTTAAATCCTAGAATGCAAGCAAGCACCGAATTGGTGAGTAAAATCAAGAAAAGATTCTTCGCAAACCTCTTTAGCGAAGATTTAAAATATAATACGTAGTGTTTTAATAACAAACCAAAGTATGATTCCATAATTGAAGATGTAAAGCAAATAAAAGTTTCCAAGAAGAAAGAATCATCTCGAGATTATCAAATAATTCAAAGGTGTGATGTGTTGACTGTACGAGGCTGTGAAAAACTCATTGAGCCGTTGTCAGATGCGCGAGAAAGGTTTGAAAAAGTTTGTCCATGCCGGAGAATTGTTTGACATTCGATAAAAACTGAAGAAGACCTTGAAAAATTAGAAGATTCACAAGAGACTGTGATTATGAGATCACAGTCAAATCTTACTCAAGAGGACATTCCGTTATCCCCCGCTTCTACAGAATCACCTATAGAAATACAAGAATTTACCGATAGTAATCTTAAACTGCCTTCTATACCGTTGATTGATGATGCAGTCACGAAGAATATTCAGTTACCCTGCACCTCCAAGGAATCGCCTCTGCAAGTTGAAGAAGTCATCACTGAGTTACTCTCAACTTCAGCAGAATCGCCATCACAGTTTCGTACGGAGCCTGTAAAGAGCACTATACAAGACATAGTCTGTATTGTTTGCTCAAAAGCAGCATCAAGTGCTCACAAGTGTAAATCGTGTAATATGTTTGTTCACGCAGTTTGTGGTGAAGTAGATCCTAAAGAGGAAGGGTATGGTAAGAATGTATTGTGCATCATCTGTAAAAAGAATATGGATCAGAAAATACAGCGTGATGAAGCCAAGAAATGTTTAGAAAAGCAAGCAAAGAAAATGTTAGCAGTTTCTAATGCAAAGCACCCAAACGTCGATGAAGGTTTCGCTGTGAGAATTAAAGTACCCGAAGAAGACAGAGCAAAAACTGATGCACGTTCAATTTTAGCTGTGGTTCTTAGTAAAACAGAGGATGGCTTTTATAAACTTGATACTAAAACAGGTATTTTAAAACAATTGTATGCAAAATCTGAATTCAGTGTTTGCAAAGAGAGATTTTTAACGAAAGAAGATGGATGTCCCTGCTGTAGAAATATCTTTACGTCAAACAGCAATAAAACAATCCCTTGGTACTGGGCAGGGTTTCAGAAAATGTGACTGCAAATCTAAATGTACCACAAATAGGCGTGCTTGTCGCAAAAACCAATTGCTACGTAATTCAAAGTGTCACCAATCTTTAGATTGCACTAATAAGTAAGTACAATTTTATCATATGTTTTGCAAATTCATTTCCCTAATTGTAATAATATTTTAAACCGTTTGATTTTTGTATTAAAGTTTTTTTAATTGATTGATGATTGATTCAATCAACTAATTTGTTGATTGTATTAACTTGATTCTTTAGATATTGAAAATTAAATAAATAACATTATGTTAATTTAAGCGTACAGAAACGTTGCTGTTGTTCCAGCAAAGATCTTATTTTAACTTTACCGAGTGTCTAGTAGGTAATTCGCAGATTACCTAGATAATCTGCAGATTACCTAGGTAATTTGAGAAATGGAATAATTTTAGCAGCTTTAACGGATCACCCTAGTTAATCTGCAGATTAGCTAGGTAATGTACACATTAACGGATTTCGAGCTTTAGCGGTAACATATATATATATAAACCACTGAAGAAACTATCATAAATACAATGAATGTTGTTTCTATGTTCTTCACATGTTAAACGTTTTGAAACATAAGTGCTAAATATTTTCTTTATCACATTTAAAGTGTAAATCTAATGTATCTTCAAGACTAATAAATCAAGAATTACCTATGTGCAAAATCTCAAATTGCATTATTTTGTATAGCCTATACATGTGCATATGTCTGATCACAGTATTGTTAATAAAACAATTTATGTTGCTTTCTAAAAACTATCATTTTTATAAAAGAATATTTATTATATCTTATAATAACTAATATTTAAAAATAAAATCATACTTTAAAAGTTTCAATCAGTCCAATTATTGCAGTTTTTACATCAGTGATTTCATCTTCATTTATTACAAGAACTGTATCAGAAGGATCTTTTGTTCCAACCAAATGAAACTGATCGAATGCTTTTCTAATTACCTAATATATTAATAAATTAGTTAAAAATAATTTAAATTAAGTAAATAAAAAATTATTTTAAATTTTACTAAAACTTAACCTTTTCAATGATATCTAGTAAATCTAGACATTTTTTTGATGAACAATCCTGAATAATTTTAACTAAAAGATGAACAGCATCTGTTCTTATGATAATATCGGGATCAAGTTCCAGATGTGATAAAAAAGGCAAGACTATGTTTTCTATTAATTCATCCTAAAAGAGAAACAATTAAAAATATATTAATTAAATTAACAAATATAATAGTTATTAAATATAAATAAAGTTTTGAAATATTGATGTTATTTCTCTTACATTTTTATATGGCAGATATTGTTAAATCTATATAATTTAATTTTAGTTTATTGTTTTATTATTTTAATTGTTTAATGTAATGGGGAAATTTGTTGTTTAACATTATTATAATTAATTAAAAAGTTTGTAAGTCTTATTTTTGTTACCATAGCAACAATTGTTACAGTTCTCTAAATTTAAGCACTGTTTTCAGATAATGAAATTTAGAATTGTCTTTCATCAGACATAGTGAAGATTTATAATAAAATCAAAGGCATTTTGCTCTTATTATTTTGTTATTTTAATGTGTATTGCATATTTTTATTATGACATATGATTAAATTTGAGATTTGAATAATTTTATGCTTCTACCAAAATTTAATACATATTTGCATACATTTTAACATGATACAAAAAATATATAGTGAAAAACATTGTTACATACAAAATATGCTAAAATTGAAACATTAATTTATTTAACACAATGTTAACTTTTTGTTATGACATGCCTTTAAATTGTAAAATATAGCAAATTCTTTAAGGTGTAAAATACACCTTAAAGAAATTATGCAAATGCTAGGAAAATTTGCTGATTTATTTTTCCGTTGCTCTCCGATTTACAACTACCTGACTAAGAAATAAAATCGCCAATTCTCCCAGAATTTGACAAAAATTTTGAAATTCTCCTGACTTCTAGTTTCTGGCCTGTTTTTCTTGCTTTCATAATTAGATAAAGTATTCTTGAAAACCAATCTAAGGGAGGAAAGAAATTCTGAAAATCCTCAGATCTATCTATATTTCTAATGTTAGAATCCCATTTATGCTTACTTAGTAAACTGACTTGCCTGCTGTCAGTTTTAAAAAAGTAATGTTTTTTGGAATCAGTCACATTATAACTGATTCTGTGGCAATCTAACATATTTTAAAAATTTTTTATTTCTCTACTGTACACAATTTAAAAAATTTTTTAAATGTGTTAGATTGGTCACTTGGCATGATAAATCCTTATGTACAATAACCTTTACTGTTAAATAAATCAAATACTATAATATAAGAAACATTAAAATGAAAACCATATAAAGAATTTGGTTATTTTAGCCAACCATTGTCAAGCTTATTATGATACTCCGATGATATGAAATGGCACAATTTCATTGATCAAGTAAACAGCAATTGAAAATATGATATCTTAAAAAATAAGATATCATATTTTCAATTGCTGTTTACTTGATGAATGAAAGTTAACTTTGGCAAAAAATTATTATTATTATACATATTTTTATTTGATATTTGGCTGTGAATGAAACAGTTTGTTAGAGCTAACATTAAAAAGCTATTCTATTCAAAGCCATATATCAAATAATAATCTGTCAACAAATCAAATTTTGTAAAAAACAGACCAAATATTTAAACATAGCACCCTTAAAAATCACTTAAATCATATTTTGTGGTTGCCAGTAATCTTGTATTATGTAATTTTCCTATTCAAATGCCATCATACTGCTGGGTCTGATAAGAAGAAGGGAGTGTTGCAGAAGTGAAGTGAAGTAAATTTGACCAAACTTAGTAGTTTATCTCCCAGAAGAGAAGATGGTCAACGACTACTAATTAATACTGGTCTACTATTAATATTTGAAGTGATTTGTGTTGGATAGATTGTGATGACCCCGCATGTGATCAGAGTTGCTAACCTTAACCTATCCCATGTTGAAATTTTTCTCCGTTGCGCGTGGCTGCCATGTTGAATTTTTGTTAATGTTAAGATATAACAAAAAAATTTCTTTTTTCATAATAATTGTGGCTACTGTATTGTTAAAAATTATTTTTTTTATTTTGCACAAACAAAATATATACATTGAAAAATATAAAAACGAAAAAAAATTATATTTGGAAAGTTCGTTTTAATATAAAAATTATGATGCATAGAGACATCTAGTATAAAAAAATGTACTGATACTGTAACGAGATATATCAGGTTTAACCCTGCAGGCATTTGATTTTGTTGATTTTGAAAGTGGGACTTGCCCCACTTTCAAAATCAACAGCTCAATTAATAATAAATTTAGCAAATAAAATTGTAAACATATCTTTACTACTTTATAATAATACTTGTTAAAAATATATAATTTTCAATGATTGTCCATTGAATTGCTATGTTCATTTCATGTAACCTAAATTTTATTAAAAAAGTTTTTTTTTTTACTTACTTCATATAAATATCTATTTGTAATAAATACATGAGAAAGAACACTTAAAACTTTGGATCTGATTATCGTTCTTTTTTCATTCCTGGAAATTAAATTAATTAAATATTAGCTATTTATATACATAAATGTTAGCTTTCAATTTAAAAAAAACTATTAATTTATATTTTTTAAAAAGTTACTTTAAATTAAATATTTAACTGATATTATATCATATATAAATTTGTTATATGCATGAATATATTTTATCTAAAATAAAGAGTCACAAAAAGTTAATTTAGTTTTTTTAGAAAAATTAAAAAGAAAAACATTTTCTTATCTTGGCTATTTTTATTATTAAAACATAATACTGTAAGGTCTCTTTTTATGCGGATTATTTTTATGCGATTTTGAAGTTGTGCAGTTTGTATTTCATACAAAAATTTCTTGGACAAACATACATGTAGGCTTGTTTAGGAAGCCCGCGTATAGACAGTCTCCAAAAATCGTGGAATGCTCAAAGCTCACTCCACTTGTTCCGCTGACATATAACGTTTATGGATGTAAAGGACAGCTAGATCTACCTTAATCGCTTTAGTTCTTAGCAATTTTTGATATAAATGTAATTAAACATAAAAAATACTTAAAACTGAAAAAAACGAAAGAAATGCGTTAATTTTGAAGAAAAAGCTTCAAAGTTTAACTTCCTTTGTCTCGCCCTTCTGTGAAATTTAACACCGATGAGTCATTGTTTACACATCTGGATGACCTTGAACACAGCTGGAGTTGGATTTCCCGGGGCATTCTCATAGACGTCGCGGGAGGACAAGGGTTTAAAGTAGGGTGAACACTAGCTGGCCGTATATTTTTAAATATTTTTAAAAAATTTGGAGACTTAAAAAACATTCCAAAAATTCAAAAAAAAATTTCAAAAATGGCCTTAAGGATCGTGTTTTATGTAACACTATGTAACCTGCCCGAGTTAACTCGGGCGAGGAACTAAAGGGGTTTTAATTAACTCTTCACATCCAGATGTCAGTGATTTGTTTTTAGAGTGAGCTTTTGCAATTCGGGGATTCCCCTTGTACATGATACTTACCATCGACAAGTCGCTATTACATCATTCTGAGTTTCGCATTGAAAGGTATAAACTGTAATTGTTTTGAAATTAAATTTAATATGAATTTCTTTCAGACATTCGAAGTAATTTATTAATTAAGCAGCCTATTTCTTTTAATTTCTGCAAACTTTTTTATGCGGTTTTAAGTTAATTTTAACTCGTTGTTTTGGTTTTATGCGATTTTAGAAAATTACGGAACATATCCCTACTTTTTCAAGGCAAGTAAAGTCTTTTTTTATGCAAATTTTTTATATGCGCTTTTCTGTAGAACGTATCCACTGCATAAAACGAGACCTTACAGTACTTAGATATTTATAATTTTAATTTTCCAATCTCTGATTCAACATTGTATTAATACATTTATTCCTCTATTCAAATTTTAATTTGCCTTACTTTCATAAATTGAAATTAAACCTAAAGATTAGATATTATATAGATATGATATTATATATATATATATATCTCATTTAGGTTTAATTTCAATTTATGAAAGTAAGGCAAATTAAAATTTGAATAGAGGAATAAATGTATCAATACAATGTTGAATTAGAGATTGGAAAATTAGAATTATAATATCTAATTATTATGTTTTAATAATAAAAATAGCCAGTTTTAACAGCTTTTGGGTTGGAGATTTCTTACAAAATTTTATCAGCAACTTGCTTTCACTTGTTTTGCCTTGGTGTATATATATACACATACCAAGGCAAAACAAGTGAAAGCAAGTTATATATATATATACGTATGATTAAACTATCACTTACCTAAAATATTTCATCATAAGTTGATTTATATTATTTAACCAATTTTCTTGACTTGAATGTAGAAATTGAGTTTTATAATCAATTAATCGTAATACTGATTGTTCCTTCAATAAAAATTAAATTTTAAAAAAATTATTTAATACTTCATAAATTATTTTAAAATCTACTTGAACTTACAGGAATATGAGGAGATTTCTCTATTATTTCAAATAATCTATCTACAGATCCTTTATATATACCTGCATCATGAAGTTGTTCAATTGTAGTTATAAGATCATGAACATTAACTGATAATCTGGATGAAATATTCGATGGAAGATTCTAAACAAAATAAAATAAAACTCAATAATCAATCCAGTTAAGAAAAATCAAACCATATTACATAATGTAAAAATTAAATTAAAAATACATTCCGCTCATCAATAATTCTTAAATAATTTTAGACTCATTTTAACTAAAAATACCTCAGAATGTGCTTGTAATTTATTGATAATCTCAAGTATAAGATCCCAAGTCATCCCTAATAATTCTTTACTAGAATGTTCCAGAAGACGTTGAATTCCAAGCATGACTTCATATGCAACAATATCATTTGGACAATCTAAAACCTGACAAGTATTTCAATTATTAAAAAATTAATATTATAAATAAAATTTAATTTACTAATTGCATCATAAAATATAATTAGCTATCAGTTATTTAAATTTGTATAACAACAACAAACATTTAGTAATTATTTTATTAAAGTAATAAAAGAGAAAAAGAAATTTATGTAAGAAAAACTGATAAAAGACTAGAAACAGTAAAAAAGTGAAAAATATTATAAAATTATTAGATATGAATTGGGTGAATATATGGATTGATCATACAGTTTATTATTATTATTGTAGTAGTACAATATACAGTGGGTGATCGGTTAACGAACAGATTGGATAACGAACAAATCGAATAACCAACACTTTCGCGAAAGATTTTTATGTTCAGACAACGAACACATGATCGGATAATGAACACCTCACAGAACAAACATAAGAAGAAGCAATGTAAAATAATGAATACCAATTGGTCTTCCCATGTCTTCAGGAAACAATTCGAAACTTTTCGGAATGGGAGAAACGTCGACATTGACGCTCAAGCCGGTATATACCAATCAGATAGTATTCCTCCGAACTTTGAAACTCTCCCTTGTAATTCCAGCCTTTTATTTTTCTGACAAAATAATTCTTTTATGTATTTGCGAGACTTTCGGGTAGGCACTCGTTAAGTTTTGCGTCTGTTTTTCTTTTCGAAAGGTGAGAGTATAATAGTAAAGGTAGAGAGTGGGCAGAAGATACCTAATGTTGCTGGGCAGTATGGCATGAACAGGTCTACAGTAGGCCGCAGTTCAATCTTATTTAAGAAAAATACAGTATAATCCAGAAGACTCAAGCAGCTAAAGGAATAACAAAAATCACATCTGAGAAATAAAGAACATTGAAGAGTTCATAATAGAACCTGAAACGGATCTGACGACAGAAGAACGCCAAGAATCTCAGCGAGATATGTTTTTTTCTGAAAAAAAGGATTAATGCCTTTGAAGAAGTGGGAAGATGTCAGAACAACAGTCTTAGAATGGCATCAAAACCAGGTTGAGGCTTGGGGATTTCTACAATTGCAATGCTATTAATTACTTACGAAAAATCCTGAAAAAGAGAGAAAATCAATCGACATTAGACAGATTCTTTAACCACTTCAAACGGAAAAAAAACATGACTAATAAAAATGCAAGACTGTGTGTGTATGTATTTTTATTATTACATATAAATAAACGTAGTAAGAAAGTATATATTTTTTTATTTTTGGGGGGTCTTCAGAACGAATTAATTAAATTCCCATAGAAACCTATGGTAAATCGATAATCGGTTAACGAACAATTCGGATAGCGAACAAAGCCTTGGAACGGATTATGTTCGTTAACCGATCACCCACTGTAATTAGTTTTTAGTACTGTTATTTTATTAATAATACAAAATGACAATACTACAGACTGTAAAAAATTTTGCAAAATTAAGAGAAATGAGAAAAAAAAATGAAATGTAATATCTAAAATAAAATAGTACCAAAACTCATTACTATGGTACTTTTGACATTGCAAGCAACAAACATTTCATTTGTACAAGATACTATGCTCAATGTTGTCCCCATTCAAAAGGTATAAAACCTGAAGACAATGAATAGTGTGTTCAAAGGCTGACCATAATTGATTCTCTGAGATTCTTCCCACATTTTAGTAGATACTGTCTTTCAAGGCTACCAAATTTGCAGTGTGTCTCATAATCATACTTTTTAAGCATCTAAAAACTAAAAATCACAGATTAAGATCTGGAGGATAAGATGACTAGGCACTAGAAATGCATGGCTAATCACTCTTATCAGTACAGCTGTTATTCCAGAAACTGCTGTATGCAGCATTTGATATTGGGAGGCACACATGTTGTATGAAAGTGATTGCATTTTCAGGCAAGATGGAGCACCTCCATATATTGCCTTAAGGCACAGTTGCTGTTGCAGTTGGGATATGACATAAGTGCAGAGCATTTCTCAGAATAGCTGCTTTGTCACATATGAGGATCCTCATGATGTCTTATCATGGAACCGATATCTGTCTAGTGTCACAACCGATGTTCCCTAATTAAGGGGGAGGTGACAATAAGGATGGTGAGAAGGTGTGAACTACATATGTGGGTGGTGGCATTAGACATCGAGGCAAGAACTCCATTTACAATTAACACTTATTTATTTGAATACAAAATGCATCTTTCATAGGTCTAGGAAATCTCCTTTTCCTTAAAACTAATCTGTACTGAACATTGTACTGAATGTGACCCATCACTGTCGTCCATGACTTAAAACTAATCTAACATGACACTTTGTATCATGAAAGATTAGTTTTAAGTCATGGACGACAGTGATGGGCCACATTCAGTACAATGTTCAGTACAGCAATAAAGTTCCTAGGGTTCGTTACTCCTTGTTGGCAGGTCACTGTTCTATGAGGATAGTCCACTGACAAAAGAATCCCCACATCACTTGGATAAAGTTCACTGTCTTAGTGGGAGAAGCTGTGTCTTGGTGGGATCTGCCCTTCTAACCTTGAGTTTGGACTTCTTAAAAGGTTTTCATCTCTGATCAAATGTTCTGGTTAGTCAGGATTTCCATCTTTCCTCTTTTCAATTGTTCCTAGATTGTTGCTAGGACTATCCAGGACCAAATTTTGGAGATCAGATACTACCCAGAGATGTTTATTGAATTGTCATGACATCTGCCAATAACTTAAGAGTTTAGCATTTTTACCCCAGTTATAAGTATTACCAGCTGCATACATGTGACATTTGGTTTCCTTAAATATTTGTTTTTTCTGTTTTTGCAATCATAGAAGAAAAAGTTGAATTTCCATTTTATTCTCTCACACAAAATGACCTTTCTTATGATGTTTTTTCACTAAAAGCATTTTTATATAAAACAATTTTTGGTCTTTGGTCAAGACCTCACACACAGCATATGCCATAGGTCCAATGGGACTAGCTTCTTCAAAGAAGAATGGTCCAAGAATAAATGTGGTTGTCAATCCACATCAGACTAACCTTAGACAAATGCAGTGAAATATGCTAGAAAACAAGTGTATTTTCTCTGGTCCAAATGCAACACTAACAGGTGTTCACTATTCCAGAGGTAAAAATATGTCTCACCACTTCACAGGGTCTTCCATGGCCTTTATTCATCAACTTCTATTCTGGTAAGGAAGTTTAAGGAAAGGTCAGTCAGATTCTCCTGTTGATGACAAGCAACTGCTAGTTATGGCTGATCTTATATGCATAATAATATACCAACTTTCTCAAAACCTTCCACACTGTGTCATAGAATACATCCAGCTGCTGTGGAGCTTGCAACATTATTCATTGACTCTTCAACAACTATGATATCATCATCTATGACTAGTAAAGAAATAGGTTTGCACTTTCAACTGGGTTGATCTCCTAGACATACAGTTTCATCAAATCAAATAATCATTTTCCCCAAGAGTCCTTGTGGAAAATGATTTTCCTTGTGGAGTCATGGTCTAACAAATTCTTACAATTGCAGAATTTCTGAAGTGCAACTAGAACATTATTGTTGTTTTCATAAAATAGTAACCAAGAAATGAACATTCCAGCAAGGTGATGGTCATCATAGTTGATAATGGGATTCAACCATTGTGGCCATTACCCAGAATTTGGCTGCAACACATGTGTTTATGCAAAAGGAACTGCTTTTTTATTGTTTGCAGAGCCAAAAGTGTTTTAATAGTGAGTTTTAATACTACTATTTTTTTTTTAATTAAAAANTTAGTTTATTGTTTTATTATTTTAATTGTTTAATGTAATGGGGAAATTTGTTGTTTAACATTATTATAATTAATTAAAAAGTTTGTAAGTCTTATTTTTGTTACCATAGCAACAATTGTTACAGTTCTCTAAATTTAAGCACTGTTTTCAGATAATGAAATTTAGAATTGTCTTTCATCAGACATAGTGAAGATTTATAATAAAATCAAAGGCATTTTGCTCTTATTATTTTGTTATTTTAATGTGTATTGCATATTTTTATTATGACATATGATTAAATTTGAGATTTGAATAATTTTATGCTTCTACCAAAATTTAATACATATTTGCATACATTTTAACATGATACAAAAAATATATAGTGAAAAACATTGTTACATACAAAATATGCTAAAATTGAAACATTAATTTATTTAACACAATGTTAACTTTTTGTTATGACATGCCTTTAAATTGTAAAATATAGCAAATTCTTTAAGGTGTAAAATACACCTTAAAGAAATTATGCAAATGCTAGGAAAATTTGCTGATTTATTTTTCCGTTGCTCTCCGATTTACAACTACCTGACTAAGAAATAAAATCGCC
Source organism: Centruroides sculpturatus (assembly GCF_000671375.1). NCBI lineage: Eukaryota > Metazoa > Arthropoda > Arachnida > Scorpiones > Buthidae > Centruroides > Centruroides sculpturatus. The sequence continues at coordinate 83,686 of NW_019385491.1, read as the reverse complement.
AATTCTCCCAGAATTTGACAAAAATTTTGAAATTCTCCTGACTTCTAGTTTCTGGCCTGTTTTTCTTGCTTTCATAATTAGATAAAGTATTCTTGAAAACCAATCTAAGGGAGGAAAGAAATTCTGAAAATCCTCAGATCTATCTATATTTCTAATGTTAGAATCCCATTTATGCTTACTTAGTAAACTGACTTGCCTGCTGTCAGTTTTAAAAAAGTAATGTTTTTTGGAATCAGTCACATTATAACTGATTCTGTGGCAATCTAACATATTTTAAAAATTTTTTATTTCTCTACTGTACACAATTTAAAAAATTTTTTAAATGTGTTAGATTGGTCACTTGGCATGATAAATCCTTATGTACAATAACCTTTACTGTTAAATAAATCAAATACTATAATATAAGAAACATTAAAATGAAAACCATATAAAGAATTTGGTTATTTTAGCCAACCATTGTCAAGCTTATTATGATACTCCGATGATATGAAATGGCACAATTTCATTGATCAAGTAAACAGCAATTGAAAATATGATATCTTAAAAAATAAGATATCATATTTTCAATTGCTGTTTACTTGATGAATGAAAGTTAACTTTGGCAAAAAATTATTATTATTATACATATTTTTATTTGATATTTGGCTGTGAATGAAACAGTTTGTTAGAGCTAACATTAAAAAGCTATTCTATTCAAAGCCATATATCAAATAATAATCTGTCAACAAATCAAATTTTGTAAAAAACAGACCAAATATTTAAACATAGCACCCTTAAAAACCGCTTAAATCATATTTTGTGGTTGCCAGTAATCTTGTATTATGTAATTTTCCTATTCAAATGCCATCATACTGCTGGGTCTGATAAGAAGAAGGGAGTGTTGCAGAAGTGAAGTGAAGTAAATTTGACCAAACTTAGTAGTTGATCTCCCAGAAGAGAAGATGGTCAACGACTACTAATTAATACTGGTCTACTATTAATATTTGAAGTGATTTGTGTTGGATAGATTGTGATGACCCCCGCATGTGATCAGAGTTGCTAACCTTAACCTATCCCATGTTGAAATTTTTCTCCGTTGCGCGTGGCTGCCATGTTGAATTTTTGTTAATGTTAAGATATAACAAAAAAATTTCTTTTTTCATAATAACTGTGGCTACTGTATTGTTAAAAATTATTTTTTTTATTTTGCACAAACAAAATATATACATTGAAAAATATAAAAACGAAAAAAAATTATATTTGGAAAGTTCGTTTTAATATAAAAATTATGATGCATAGAGACATCTAGTATAAAAAAATGTACTGATACTGTAACGAGATATATCAGGTTTAACCCTGCAGGCATTTGATTTTGTTGATTTTGAAAGTGGGACTTGCCCCACTTTCAAAATCAACAGCTCAATTAATAATAAATTTAGCAAATAAAATTGTAAACATATCTTTACTACTTTATAATAATACTTGTTAAAAATATATAATTTTCAATGATTGTCCATTGAATTGCTATGTTCATTTCATGTAACCTAAATTTTATTAAAAAAGTTTTTTTTTTTTACTTACTTCATATAAATATCTATTTGTAATAAATACATGAGAAAGAACACTTAAAACTTTGGATCTGATTATCGTTCTTTTTTCATTCCTGGAAATTAAATTAATTAAATATTAGCTATTTATATACATAAATGTTAGCTTTCAATTTAAAAAAAACTATTAATTTATATTTTTTAAAAAGTTACTTTAAATTAAATATTTAACTGATATTATATCATATATAAATTTGTTATATGCATGAATATATTTTATCTAAAATAAAGAGTCACAAAAAGTTAATTTAGTTTTTTTAGAAAAATTAAAAAGAAAAACATTTTCTTATCTTGGCTATTTTTATTATTAAAACATAATACTGTAAGGTCTCTTTTTATGCGGATTATTTTTATGCGATTTTGAAGTTGTGCAGTTTGTATTTCATACAAAAATTTCTTGGACAAACATACATGTAGGCTTGTTTAGGAAGCCCGCGTATAGACAGTCTCCAAAAATCGTGGAATGCTCAAAGCTCACTCCACTTGTTCCGCTGACATATAACGTTTATGGATGTAAAGGACAGCTAGATCTACCTTAATCGCTTTAGTTCTTAGCAATTTTTGATATAAATGTAATTAAACATAAAAAATACTTAAAACTGAAAAAAACGAAAGAAATGCGATAATTTTGAAGAAAAAGCTTCAAAGTTTAACTTCCTTTGTCTCGCCCTTCTGTGAAATTTAACACCGATAAGTCATTGTTTACACATCTGGATGACCTTGAACATAGCTGGAGTTGGATTTCCCAGGGCATTCTCATAGACGTCATGGGAGGACAAGGGTTTAAAATAGAGTGAACAATAGCTGGCCGTATATTTTTAAATATTTTTAAAAAATTTGGAGACTTAAAAAACATTCCAAAAATTCAAAAAAAAATTTCAAAAATGGACCGTGTTTTATGTAACGCTATGTAACCTGCCCGAGTTAACTCGGGCGAGGAACTAAAGAGGTTTTAATTAACTCTTCACATCCAATGTCAGTGATTTGTTTTTAGAGTGAGCTTTTGCAATTCGGGGATTCCCCTTGTACATGATACTTACCATCGACAAGTCGCTATTACATCATTCTGAGTTTCGCATTGAAAGGTATAAACTGTAATTGTTTTGAAATTAAATTTAATATGAATTTCTTTCAGACATTCGAAGTAATTTATTAATTAAGCAGCCTATTTCTTTTAATTTCTGCAAACTTTTTTATGCGGTTTTAAGTTAATTTTAACTCGTTGTTTTGGTTTTATGCGATTTTAGAAAATTACGGAACGTATCCCTACTTTTTCAAGGCAAGTAAAGTCTTTTTTTATGCGAATTTTTTATATGCGCTTTTCTGTAGAACGTATCCACCGCATAAAACGAGACCTTACAGTATTNTCCAGAACGAATTAATTAAATTCCCATAGAAACCTATGGTAAATCGATAATCGGTTAACGAACAATTCGGATAGCGAACAAAGCCTTGGAACGGATTATGTTCGTTAACCGATCACCCACTGTAATTAGTTTTTAGTACTGTTATTTTATTAATAATACAAAATGACAATACTACAGACTGTAAAAAATTTTGCAAAATTAAGAGAAATGAGAAAAAAAAATGAAATGTAATATCTAAAATAAAATAGTACCAAAACTCATTACTATGGTACTTTTGACATTGCAAGCAACAAACATTTCATTTGTACAAGATACTATGCTCAATGTTGTCCCCATTCAAAAGGTATAAAACCTGAAGACAATGAATAGTGTGTTCAAAGGCTGACCATAATTGATTCTCTGAGATTCTTCCCACATTTTAGTAGATACTGTCTTTCAAGGCTACCAAATTTGCAGTGTGTCTCATAATCATACTTTTTAAGCATCTAAAAACTAAAAATCACAGATTAAGATCTGGAGGATAAGATGACTAGGCACTAGAAATGCATGGCTAATCACTCTTATCAGTACAGCTGTTATTCCAGAAACTGCTGTATGCAGCATTTGATATTGGGAGGCACACATGTTGTATGAAAGTGATTGCATTTTCAGGCAAGATGGAGCACCTCCATATATTGCCTTAAGGCACAGTTGCTGTTGCAGTTGGGATATGACATAAGTGCAGAGCATTTCTCAGAATAGCTGCTTTGTCACATATGAGGATCCTCATGATGTCTTATCATGGAACCGATATCTGTCTAGTGTCACAACCGATGTTCCCTAATTAAGGGGGAGGTGACAATAAGGATGGTGAGAAGGTGTGAACTACATATGTGGGTGGTGGCATTAGACATCGAGGCAAGAACTCCATTTACAATTAACACTTATTTATTTGAATACAAAATGCATCTTTCATAGGTCTAGGAAATCTCCTTTTCCTTAAAACTAATCTGTACTGAACATTGTACTGAATGTGACCCATCACTGTCGTCCATGACTTAAAACTAATCTAACATGACACTTTGTATCATGAAAGATTAGTTTTAAGTCATGGACGACAGTGATGGGCCACATTCAGTACAATGTTCAGTACAGCAATAAAGTTCCTAGGGTTCGTTACTCCTTGTTGGCAGGTCACTGTTCTATGAGGATAGTCCACTGACAAAAGAATCCCCACATCACTTGGATAAAGTTCACTGTCTTAGTGGGAGAAGCTGTGTCTTGGTGGGATCTGCCCTTCTAACCTTGAGTTTGGACTTCTTAAAAGGTTTTCATCTCTGATCAAATGTTCTGGTTAGTCAGGATTTCCATCTTTCCTCTTTTCAATTGTTCCTAGATTGTTGCTAGGACTATCCAGGACCAAATTTTGGAGATCAGATACTACCCAGAGATGTTTATTGAATTGTCATGACATCTGCCAATAACTTAAGAGTTTAGCATTTTTACCCCAGTTATAAGTATTACCAGCTGCATACATGTGACATTTGGTTTCCTTAAATATTTGTTTTTTCTGTTTTTGCAATCATAGAAGAAAAAGTTGAATTTCCATTTTATTCTCTCACACAAAATGACCTTTCTTATGATGTTTTTTCACTAAAAGCATTTTTATATAAAACAATTTTTGGTCTTTGGTCAAGACCTCACACACAGCATATGCCATAGGTCCAATGGGACTAGCTTCTTCAAAGAAGAATGGTCCAAGAATAAATGTGGTTGTCAATCCACATCAGACTAACCTTAGACAAATGCAGTGAAATATGCTAGAAAACAAGTGTATTTTCTCTGGTCCAAATGCAACACTAACAGGTGTTCACTATTCCAGAGGTAAAAATATGTCTCACCACTTCACAGGGTCTTCCATGGCCTTTATTCATCAACTTCTATTCTGGTAAGGAAGTTTAAGGAAAGGTCAGTCAGATTCTCCTGTTGATGACAAGCAACTGCTAGTTATGGCTGATCTTATATGCATAATAATATACCAACTTTCTCAAAACCTTCCACACTGTGTCATAGAATACATCCAGCTGCTGTGGAGCTTGCAACATTATTCATTGACTCTTCAACAACTATGATATCATCATCTATGACTAGTAAAGAAATAGGTTTGCACTTTCAACTGGGTTGATCTCCTAGACATACAGTTTCATCAAATCAAATAATCATTTTCCCCAAGAGTCCTTGTGGAAAATGATTTTCCTTGTGGAGTCATGGTCTAACAAATTCTTACAATTGCAGAATTTCTGAAGTGCAACTAGAACATTATTGTTGTTTTCATAAAATAGTAACCAAGAAATGAACATTCCAGCAAGGTGATGGTCATCATAGTTGATAATGGGATTCAACCATTGTGGCCATTACCCAGAATTTGGCTGCAACACATGTGTTTATGCAAAAGGAACTGCTTTTTTATTGTTTGCAGAGCCAAAAGTGTTTTAATAGTGAGTTTTAATACTACTATTTTTTTTTTAATTAAAAAATATCAAAATACCAAATTCTGTTGCATTTAGACTGCTAAATATCTCTAAATTAATAAGAGTATTTTAATTACAATCATCTTGTACATTTTACTCAAATTAATTTAAATCTGTAAATGCATAATGCTTAAGTATAATTCTGTAATAATAAATATAATTCATACAATATTTCATTTTAAGAATTTTATTTTCATTCTTTCACTTAATAATATTGTAAAATTCAGAAATATGTTAATTTTAGATCACTAAAATTGCTTATGTTGCTTATAAAATTCTTCTATATTTAATTACTATTGTATTTTAGAACATATGAATATATTTGTAATAGAAGACATAGCATAAGTAGAAATATTTTTAAAATTATAAAAAATACTTTTTAACTTAAAGGAAAATAAGAAGAAACTCAATTTATTAAAATTTAGTCTTAATATATCTTTTATACATAATTTTTTAAATATTTTGAAAAATTAATATATTTAATTAAATTTCTTAATATGAAATTTTAAAATTTTGTTTCAATATATATATATACAATACCATTAAGAAGGATGGCAAAACAGCTGACATTGTATTTTCTAAAGATTGAACCCTCTTGTTACCCCATAAAGACATGCTCACAAAAAATATGGTTCCTCGAAGTAATGTTGGATCATCATAATTACTTCTGAAAAAAGATAATAATATACTTACATTCAATTAATAATAATGACAGACAGCTATTCCAAGCATGCATAACATACAAAACACATATACAGAAAAATAATTAGCAAATATGAAGAATTTGTCCACAAAATAAAAGAATTCTAGAGAACAGATAAGGTAATTCTCATGCCTATAATCCTTTCCTGTAGAGGCACACTACATGAAAGTCTTGAAACATTAGCACTTAACAACAGCATTACATAACATTACAGAAATCCATCATAATAGACACATGTCATGTAGGAAATTCTCAAATACAAACGCACACATCAATAGCACAAATAAAAATCACTGCTTTTTTTATGTTACACTTTAACCTTGGTCTGGCATAATACTGTATTAGGCACTGGTGTCATCTATACAGGACAGAATCCACCACTTATAAATAATAATAATAATAATAATAATAATAATAATAATGACAGATTTAAACGAAAATATCCCTATTTTATAGTTATAGAATACTATATTATTGACCCCAAAAAAGATAATTTTGTAAAAATAATTCTGCACATATAACACATGCACATAAACAATAAGTAAAAATAAAACAACAAAACAAACATTTGACAACACCAAGTATTATACAGTCATTTATGATAAGACAACAACAATCATTGATAAAAATAGACAACACTCACCAATGACATAGTAGATACAAATTTAATTAAAACATACACATACTAAATTTACAATTTGGTTCCTGCACAGAGAACATTAAATAACCAAAACAATAGATTAAAATAAATAGAAGTCAGCAATCTATGGCTTGCAGCAGGTGCTGAGCTTAGCATAGAAAAATGAAAAAGTAAAACAACACAAACATTATACTCTTAATTAATTTGCTAACAATTCGAAACAAATCCATTTTTATTTTACTATATTTTTATTATTTTTAACATGCATCTCTTCCACTTACAACTATTGTAAAATTCCATTTANGGTGATTTTTTTTTTTATTTTGCTGTTCCTCTCAGTTTCTATTTCTTCCAAACATTTGTTACTGCTTCTTCATACAATTCATGTTCAGGAATCATTTTTATTCATTACAATGTGCAAACTTATATAAATGATCCAATGCAAATGCACTTACACCAAGATCATTTAATTGCACACATCTCTTTTCTGTCAAATAAGATTTATATTAATATCTATCAAAAATCACAAACTTTTTTCCTTTGCTTGATTGAATCGTGTACTTTTTCTAAGGGCATGGAACTACAATATGAAATATATTTTTTTTAATGCCACCTTTGTAGGTGGCATTAAAAAAATGTTGGTCAGTGATAGTTGTTTACTAAAGATAATTGTATTTTATTTTGGCTTTAGTATATATTTATTTTTGTTTATTTTAATTTCATATAGTTTTTCCAACACTACCTAAAAAGTTGATGTCAATGGTAGTTGTTTACTAAAGGTAATTGTGTTTAATTTTGGCTTTAGTATATATTTATTTTTGTTTATCTTAATTTCAGAAGAGATTTTTAAGGCAACTAAATTTAATGGCAAAAGTATTGAATACTTTTTGCTAGGGATTGTATATACCAGGGGTGGCCAACTTTTATTTACAGAAGATCTACTTTTTATCTTAAAAATGTGCCGCGATCGACTTGTTGTCGTAGGGTTAGTCTAAGTGACGAGGGGGTGGTGTGAAATACATACTATGTTTAGATAGGTAAGAAAAGTCACAATTTAATTTAAAACATGAAGAAAAGGTACTTACATTGTAAACAGAATAAAAATTGAAACTCAACGTTGTCACTTTTGGGGACCACCACTTCACCCTTCCTCTTTCTCTTTCTACCGTGTCCCGACTACTCCCTCTGTCCCTCTTCCCACCTTTTTTTTTTGTTTTACGATCCTTTGTCTACATTTCTTATTTCCCTTTTACAACTGTACGCAAATGAATATCACATGGACCGACAAAACCGCATCTGAGGGAAGACGCGCTGGTCCAATATCACTACATTTGCGTTTGCGCGTTACGTTTGATTACAAGTGTAACACATTAATTCAAGACATCACGAGCGATCGACCAAAATTGGCTTCACGATCGACTTGTTGGCCACCCCTGGTATATACAATTCAATGACCCAGTATTTTTAGAAAATCTACTTATTATGGGATCTCTCTCTCTCTCTCTCTGTGAAGAGATGCATGTTCACTGAATTTAAATGTAGTCTATGTCAATCACATGATAAACAAGAGATCTTCACATACATAAAAACGTTGTTTTCAAAAGAAAAATTCAAAAGCTAGTCTCCTATCTCCTCCTCCATCTAGCAATCTTACTGTTATCCATAAAAATAGGTTAAAAACTCTCACAAACATGGTCCAAGTTGTCAGATCTCCTGAAAACTGACTGGTATCAGTCATCCTGGCATTATACAATAGGCTCATCCACTACAGTATATTAATCTCACACTACATTCAATCATATGTGTATATATATATGCACAATGAAAGTTCCAGCATAAATAAGTGTATATATATATATATATATAAGTGGTCATTTAATACAGGTAACTTATATGAAGACTCTATGGCTAAACTATTCGGTGCCAGAAAGTTTTGCCCGAAGTGTATATATATATATGTTGCAGTCAAAACCCATTTTTAGTTAGAATGTGTTTTAACTAGTTAAAACGCATCCTAACTAAAAACTGGTTTTGACTGCAACATATAGAGTGATTCGGGGTAAGATGGTAAGTGGGGGAAGTTGCCTAATTTTTGATATTTTCAAACGGTGACTTCACATATTGTCATGTATTTGTATGATGAATCGTTGGGCCAATATCGAGTGCGGAAAGCTGTAGTTGGCTACCATAACTTCATTTTCTACATCCGAGAAGAATAAAAGCTAGATAAGAACGAAGTTTTTGTTGTAAAATGTTTCTATAGTAATTTTAAACTAAAGGTTAAAATAGAATTTATTAAAAATTGTGAAAAACAATTAATGTATGATGTAGTTAAGGTTCTAAAGTTTCCGTTGTCAGCTATCGCCAATCCCGATCGGACATGCTGCAGCACGTGATTCTACTAGGCATCTTACCCCAACAAAATCCCAAAAGATGCCACATTTTTCTTGGGGTAACATGCCTATTTTTTGTTAATTGAATTCCAATATGTTTATTTTTAATAAATTTTTGTTTTTCTCGTTTTATTGCAGGATATGCATAGAAATTATATAAGGACTTCTCAAAAAGGCTTCTGGACTGAAAAAAGCTTTCAGCTAGCTATAGAGCATGTTAGAATGGGCTGAAACTTAACAATACTTATACTGTGCTGTTATACTTGCTATGAAGTACTTTGTACTACATAGCAAGTATAACAATAAATTAAATTTGGTATATAGTACTACATAGCAAGTATATGCAATAAATTAAATTTGGTTAAGAAATTCAAAAATTAATTTTATGCAATTATATTTGTTATCTTACCCTAATGGCATTTGGCATCTCACCCGGATACTTGGGTTGAGATGCCTAAAATGCCAGACAGTGAAAAAGTCGTCATTGTAAACACAATATACAATTTCTTTTTAATAAATTCCAAAGTTTTATTTGAAAAACATACTCCAGAATATGATATTTTCATTAGAGGGCTCCAAAATCCAAATAAGCGCTATAATTTCCTTCATAAGCAAAATGTTAGGCATCTTCCCCAAATCACTATACAAAACTTTATTTATTTCCCCCAAACATATTTATGTAGCTAAAATTAGTTTTAACTAATGTTAAAAGTTAAAACTAGTTTTATCTAAAATCAAAACATGCACAGCAGTACATTAACTTGACAAAACTGGTTTTGTCTAGTTAAAACTAGAATTTACTGCTAGTCAAAAATGAATTTGAGTTAAAACTAGTTTTAACTAGACAAAACTGGTTTTAACAAAGACATCCAGTATAAACTAGTTTCAACTTGTTAAAACGCGTTCTAACTAAAAACTGGTTTTGACTGCAACACATATATACACTTCAACGGGCACCTGTCAAAATGGGCAAAAATTTCTGGCACCGAATAGTTTAGCCATAGAGTCTTCATATAAGTTACCTGTATTAAACGACCACCTGTGTAACGCGATCACAAGCATTGATTTTTGGTCTGAAACAACATACAACAACTGTAATAAGCAACCACTTCCGCAAATATATATGGTCTAAACTATTGTTCAACGTTTTTCCCCTTCCTAATATAATGAATTAGTCTAAACTCTCGTTGAAACCCACCTCTGGCACTTCTCCCACCCTTAAAATTAGGTGCAGGTGTTAATGAATTAGTCTAGCAACAAAGGAAATTCATTTCAGTTTGTTCGAAATTGTCCGAAAAATGAAAGAAATGCAAAGTGCTGTCGTTAGAAGATTGTGTTAAAGTTATCACAACAGCGATTAGCAGGGAAGTTTAACTGTGGAAAAACGAAATTGATTTTACCGTAGACCTACAGTATTTTCCTTGGGAGTATAAAATATTGTACATAATTTGAGATTGTGATTTTTTAGATTGTGATTTGTGAAAATGTGAGATTTTTTACCAATTTTTACCTGTGTATAAGAAGAGTTCTTCAAAGCATTTTTTAAAGACTGTTACTTCTATGGTAGTGTATAAGGGATAAAGATGGACTCAAAAGTTATTTTAGACTTTTTGTACATAGTCCAAACTCCAAATTATGAAGAAAATACATCCTGAGTAATCACAAAGATTGTAAAATATTGTACACAATACAATTAATCGGCTGATCTCATCGTTTGATAAAATTTATTTATTTATTTTGAACCTCATATACAGTACATGTTCAATAAATAGTTTCTGTATCAACCTACCTTATTTCCACGATATTTTTAGAAAAACAATATTCAAGTAATTTTCGCATGCAAAATATTCAAAAAACAATAAATGCATTAATGCAAAAATCAGTTTTACAGGCAACCTTCCTTTTTCGATTCTGCAATGACAATCGCGGAATGTAATGAAATCGTATAATGAGCAAAAATAATAACATTGTTTTATTATTAATTAATAATTTTTCTTATTGTACTTAAGAAAATATTAAATATTAAAAAAATACAGTATTTTTAAAGTTAAAATAAGATTAAACTAATGAATACCAAAACCAAAGTGATGTAGAGATACAACGCACTTGTATATCGATGATGTAATACACGTAACTGAGGAGCAAACGAAAACAACCAAGTTCAATTAGTTAAGTCAGAAAAAGAAAGTGTGCATTATAATCGAGAAAATGTGACTATTGTATTAATCTTTAAAATATTGGTATTAAATCTGTCTTATAAAATCACGACGACTCCTGTGAATTGAGTTATCTGATAAGAATAAAATACAATACCAATATAGCACTATCATTGAAAAAATTCACTTATTTTTGCTCGCCTCCAGTTTTGCTTAGTAGAAATACTAAAAAGTGTGCAAAATACATATGGAAATACTGTATTACAGCACCACCTGTATTGGATGACCACCGGTCTAAAAGACCACTTTTTGAAGGAACTGTGGGCAGTTGCCATATACAGGTTTGTTTTATACACTTATTTATGCTGGAACTTTCATTTGTGATAGCCTACCATAATCTGAAGATACAATCACAGGCAGACACAGCCAAAAAAAGATCATATGCTTATCTTGCAATGGTGAATAGAAACACAAATAAATGATACTAGAAATTAGGTAATATAACCAAATATGCCAAACAATATAACACATAACCCAATAAAATAAGTCAGAAAAATATTCAAAATTAAAATACATACAAACACCAGAATACATCAATATACTAAAACAAAAACAACTAAAACACAATGACTTAAACAGTATAAAATATGTTCATTTTAGAAACAATAAATTATTATTCTATACACAAATATATAATAAAACCATCATATACAAGTACAGAATAATGATACACTAACACAACAACAAAAAAAAAGTTTTTTTTTTTTTTTTTGTTGGATAGAGTAGATTGGATCAAAAAGAAGAAACAAAAGATATCAAGTATGCTTTATGTTAAGATAAACACACATGAATGATATCCAAAGTTGAAAAATACTTTATGTCAGTATCATTCAGGAATCTGGTGTAAAAACACATCTTTGCACATGGTTAAACATTTCATGTAAGTTTCATGTACTTGAAATTAAAAAATTATGCCACTAATCATCCCATACAATACAGATCAATTACATGTCTCTGAATACAATATAATTCTTTCCTCTTGTATCAAATTGTGGCTGTCCGCCATTTTGTATATATAGTTATAGTATTTAGATTTAAGATTCTTTGTTCTTTTCCTTCCTCCTTCTTTCTATTAATGACCATTTCCGGTCACCCGATCAGGAGTGGGAAATTCGTGGGTCCTGATTGGTGGCTTACCGAAGTGAACAGGGCGCGGCCCTGCCCGTGGGGTCAACGAGGTGAACAAAGGGGTGAAAAAAGGACACTTTTTGCCTGGACGACGAGGAGAAAGGGTTAAGAAAGTCTCGTCGGGACATTAAGTCAGACTTAAGACAAAGAACCAGCCCAACGTGCGAAGTCTAGTGTAGTCCAAAGAGAAGAAAAAAAGGACTAGTGATTTGATTGATGAGAAATAGTAATCTACGAAAACCAAGTGCCAAAATTCATACTAGGAATGTTTAATAGACCAAGGTCGGCCGAGAAAACTCCCGCAATTATCGGAAACCACCATCAGGACCTCCTGTGCTAACTACCGGTAGACCCTTTCCTTCTTTCCTTTCCTTCCCTCTCATTAGTATAGTTTTAGGTTAAGTTAGATATAAGTTAGTTATAAGTTAGTGATTAAGACACATATCGTGATAACTAAAATTTGTAGGATTCCGAACGAGAGTAGAGACCTGTTGTATATATCTGTATTTTGTCTCTGACAGGCATAACTGTGTTACCTGTAAATTCCTGTTGTAATAAATCATTATTTAACTGATATCCTTTGAAAGATCTGTCTCGTACATCTTTAAACCTTCACAAAATAACATATACTAGCATTCTTACAAAACAATCAAAACCATGCTGTAGATATCACATGAAATAAAAAAATTACTCATAGACTCAGTTACTCTATAACACAAGTAAGCTCACAAATATCACAAATCTACATATGAAATATATTGATTACAAGAAGCATTTAACAATGTCCTAAATTCCTGATTACTACACTTACTACACATTTACAAAACATATCTGACACACATCCTATTTCTCAAAAACACTAGATACGAGCTTAAACTGCATAATACATTAATTGAAACAAACTAAATATATATAAAGCAAGAAATTTTTTCAAAGAGAGAGACTGAGCTCACTCTGATTCTGCCTACTCGAGAATAGCACAAATTTGTCAAGCAGATTATTGTAATACATATAAAAATACATGAAACAAAACAATGAATATACATTATCACATCTCATGTATAGAGATGATGCAGACACATACTCTGATGACATACCAATAGAGTTTGTCCTAAACCACTAAGCCAGTATCAGCAACCTTTCTTAAGAGAAGAGCCATTTTTTAAAATTGAAAAATTGAACAGAAACCAAAATACCAAGGTCAATAAGATGCATATGAAAAATCAATACTTATTTTTGTTCTAGTTAACATCTAATTAAAAACCATAATATATATATATATATGTATAACACTGAAAGTTCTAGGAATCCAATTTTTACACTATAAAATGATTTTGAGACTAAACTCATATCACCATCAGTTCACATTAAAAAATAGCATTATTCGAATGAAAGAACAAATTAACAATTCAAATAATAGTTTAAATATTTGTGAACAAAATAATATGTTACAGCATAATAATGCTATTTTTCTGAAAAATATTTTATTCAAACTATTAATCTATTCTTTTGCTCAATTATGTTTATTTTTAATGTTATTTGATGATGAAATGGTTTAGTTTCAAAAATCATTTTACTGAATTCCTAGAACTTTTAGTGTCTTATACATGTTTTAACATAAAAAACAATGTATAAGACACTAAAAGTTTCAGGAGTTCAATAATAGATATATTGATAGAATCAAGTTTGACAAAAAGTATTAATATTTAATATCTAAGCTACTCTTTTTTAATTAAATTAAAAATATTAAATTATTTATAATAACTTGAATAACTGAAATATTCATTATTTTAAATATCATTAAGTAATGTTATATTTATAAGAAAAACTTACATGTCTTGTAATGCTTTACACATTGTATAAATACTATAGTGGCCTAAACAAGTTCCTAGTAGATTCCTCATGAGCTGGTAATTAAAAAATTATATAGTTTATAATTTAGTTTTTAATTAAAGAACCTAAAATTAAATTTCAGACAAAATAAGGTGTTTTTTATTAAATATTATAATAATATTTAATATAGATGTTATGCAATCCATCTTTTCTACAATATACTATACAATGAAACCTTAATTTATCTTTCCTGGATATATTTTTTTCCCAGAAACATTGTTCATTTTCTAGATTCCTGAACAAATTCTATTTAAACCATGAAAATTAAACTTGCATCAATCATTCCTCAATTTATTGTTTTCTTGAAACTATTAGTCAGAATTTTTAATCCTGGATTGATCATTTTTAAGAAAGACTAACAACACACACATAAATGTTAGTAAGTATCAATGATAGTAACAGTGATTAGCTGTGCAATATTCCATGTGTCTTACGTGTCAGATTAGCTAGAGGGGAAGATTGGCAAGAACCTGATCCAGTTATTGAAACCCGTCCCTGTACAGTTTTTCCACATCTGATAAGTTTCAATGCTTCTTGGTGCCAAAATATTATGAAGTCTACAATCTTTCTAGACTCAAGACTAAGACAATACGGTACATAGCATGCAAAATTAGTATCCTGTAAGCCAGTGTTTTTCAACCTTCTTGAATATGCGACCCCTTTAAAGTTAAAAAATTCTGGCGACCCCCCTAGGGCCATATTAAAACTATATCAGTGCTTTTAAAAACTATGTATTTAATTTTCTTTCTGTTCAGACAAATTATTGTTGATTAAAATGAAAATTTCAGAAGAATCGACAATAACTTAACACACACAAAGCATGGGACTTCCTTTAATTATAACGTTGGGCATGGGGAGCTGTTGACCTTTTTTCCTCTTTTTTTTGTTTTTTAGGATCTGAAGTTTCAGCTTCTACTTTTACACCTTTTATTTCATTTTGCAAATCAGCTCAACACTTTTTTCAGCTATCATTTTCTGGTGTGAGCCGTAATTCTCGCTGAAATTGTAGTTTTTTTAATGTAGTGTAGCACCTACAAACACTTGTCTTTTTCTTTTACCCGCGACCCCAGTTTAAGGCTTCGCTACCCCCTGGGGGTTGCGAAGCCTTAAACTGCTGAGTTGTTTAAATTAGCCCCTGGGGTTGCTTAAATTTTGTTAAAGGTTGAAAAACACTGCTGTAAGCTATTCACTTTATTGTTCCAATATGGCAACAAATGACCCAATCTATAGTCTAGAATTATTTTGTAAAGTGTGGCTATATGAAGAAAGAAAAAGGGTCAGACATGACAAAGGTCAATGAAAGTGTTAAGATGACATCATGCAAAATGAAGACTGAGGTAGTGTTGGCTGGGATCAGGCAACACTACAAATTGATGCTTACATGACTGTGGACTAGGAGCTTGTGACATGCGATATACTGCAAGTTTTCATTTAACATGTCATTATAACATTATTGAGGAAAGATACAAATAAATTTGTAATCATTTACAGTTGTTGTTGTGAATTTTCTTTATAAAGTGATTCTTTGAGTAGGAAATAAATGCTGAATACAATATACATATGCACATACAATCCAATAAGAATAGTGTTAACCAGATTCTTTTCTTGAAATTTGATTAATATAATTTACATTCATTATACATTCACTTTTCTCAGATAACATGAACCTATATTCACATTAACACAAGTCATCATTTAATATTGTAAGTAAACAAATATGCCCTGTTTGCATTCATTTTAAATTCAAACACCGCCCTTCTACAGTTCATTGTAATCACTAATAGTTTCTTTTTGAAATGTGTGATGATAGGTGGTGCTCCTTACAATTTCTCTTTGAAAACAGTTATTCTTTATTACTCATACAGTAGAACCCCTCTAATCCATCACCTTTGGGACTGGGGGTATGGTCAGAATGCAAAAAAGGTCAGATTATCAGAAAAAAGTAAAATAAACAATCTTCTCTTTGTCCAGTCTCTGTAGCACTGCTAATTTTTCATTTAATGAAAGAGTAACGTGTTTACATTTCACTCCTGGCATGTTGAAAACACACACAATGTAAAACATATACTGTAACGAATACAGAAGAATGCCACGGATGGTGAGTCACTGACGAGTCGGGACAAGTTTCTCGACTCTGACCACGGTCAGATTAACCGGAGTGACGAACTAGCTGAGGGCGGACTAGAGGGGTTCTACTGTATTTAACAATCTCTAGTAATGAGGATTTAGCCTCCTTCCCCATACTACCCTCCACCCTACAACTGCAGTCACTCACTGATCTTCAAATTGAGAAAATAATTATCTTACTTGTTTACATTAATCTTTCTTTAGAAGGCCATCTGGGGGATCTGGGAGACCTGGGATTGAATCTGGACAAGTCAAATAATCCCCAGGAATTTTTTGGGGGGTCCATTTGGATATGTTGGGCCCTGTCCCTCACCACCTGGCCAAACCCATAATGGGCTTGCAAAAAGAGGCCTTCTTAGAGCCCACAGGGCAGAAAGAATTAAAAAAAAAGAATCTTTCTTACATATGACACATACTTTGAAATAAATCATATTTATTTCAATGTTTAATATTAGAAGTCTTTCGGATCTTTATTTAGAAGTATGGTGATGTTTTGTAACAAGAAATATGCTGTAAGAACTTAACTCTTATTTGTATCTGGTAGTCTCCAGTAATATTGATTTTAATTTCATTATAAACTGTTTCACTTAATATTGAAGTTTTGAAGAACTTATTAATGATGTTAAATGAGGACCTGTTATACTGTATATGAAAGAAATGTGTAGTGAGAAAAAATGTGAAAATTGCATGGAGGAGGGGAAGATGGTAGTAGTGATAAAAACAATAAAGCCAAGGCAATCAGTATCAAGTTTTACCAAATCACTTTGTTCATTCAAGTCCATGAAAGCATTTTTGTTTGCTTATGACATCAGTGATAGAAACCAAGCAATCATCACAAATATTAAAAGTTTATTGTTGTTATAGTTTTATTACAGTTCAGTTTGGAAAGGAAAAGTGCTATTAAACAAATGTATATTAATGACTATTTTAAAAATAAGCAAGGTTGATTGGACTTGATAGTGGAAAAAATATCATTGAAATACATTTTTTTTGATTTAGCAAATACCTACAGGCAAATTTGACTTTTTATAAGTTCCTGATCTATTGTTTTTCTATATCTGTAGTTTATCCAGGTTTTCTAATAAAAAAATACATCAAGGTTTCACTATAGACAAAATGTACATAGTGTATCAAAAAAATAAAAATATATTGTAACCAAAGTAAAATATAAGCAGTTTATAAAAACAATTTATCAAACATCTAAGTTATAAATACTAAAACTAAATTTTTATTTAAAACTTTATCATTATGTATAATTTTGAAATCTGATATATTATGTAAATTTGATACAGAAAACAGAAAATTAATTAAAATAAAATTTCTAATACCTTCCAACTGACTTGGCAAAATTTTTCTAAATTCACTGTTCTACTAAGTGTTGTTATAACAGAGGGAATAATATTTGATGGTGGATAACTATAACAAATTACTGCATCCAGTACTTGAAGACAGAGCTAAAAAAATAATACACATGAGACTGAATGAATTTACAACATTATTAGTATTTTAAGTTTTACCTGAACATCATCTTCACTGTTCGTTCTTTCACAAAGAGTACATGTATAGCTGTAATAAAATACATTTACATGAAATTTATTGAAAATTGTGTTTATCAACAAGTATAATAAACTTTTATTTATATGTAAAACTTAAATCATAGTTCTAAAACTAGTGAAAATTACAGAATCAAACCAGATTTAAAATTCTGTGTTTAATGTGAGATGTTTCAAAATAAATATCCTTAAACTTTGAGGAAATTTGTGTATGTGTGTATGTATATACCAGTACATAGACACTATGTTTAATATTATATTGTAAATTCTGTAAACAAAAACAATTTAAACAGAAACTTTTTAATTTTATAAACTCCAAATTTTCTAACAATATCAAAAATATACAGATTTGTCTCATATTATTATTCTACAATGCCTAACTATTAATACATCATAATGAACAATAAATAAATGAAACCAATCTCATTGACTAAATATATAATAATAAAGACATTTGAACAAAAAATATGTTTTCAAAGCAATTTTCAAAATTACTGAGTAAAACACAAATCTTTGTAATTTCACTTAAGTGTTATCTATAATTGAAGTTTTTTATGTGAGAGAATTTAAAAAATTATCTCTGTAAAACGAGAACTGTAATTTATGAAAATGAAAATTTTTGATAAACCATAAGTTTTTATTACCAAATAGCATAAAATGATGCAATAAATTAATTTCAGTAACAGCAGCATTTTCACTCATGATTTAAGTTAATGATTCATCTTCATTTAAATTCAAAATATTCATCTATGATAAATATTTTGAATTTAAAAAAATATATTAGCACAGGTATATATCAAATTGTTACGTTTGAGGATACCAATATGAATTATATTCTGTTTACCTTTTTACAAATGAAGCAGAAAATCAAAAAGAATTGCCATAAACATTTAAATAGAAAAATTTTGCTATTGTTCAAATTAAGCAACTTTTTCAAACAAAAACAACACCTTTCTCAATTTTAACCAAAAAAAAAAGAAAAACATTTTTACTATACCTTTATTATATTATGTATCCATTTATTATATATCCATTGAAAATGTTGTTGTTGTGTTTCATCATAAACTAATTCTAATCATATATTCATTTTTATGATCTTTTAACTTATTGTTAAAGATTATTTCAAAACAAGAAATATATTTATTTTGAAATGCTTTATTATAGAATGATTAGCTTTAAACCTGAAGCAGATCTCAGGAGGTTGAAAACATTCATAATTCTTTCATTTTATGTTATTGGACAGAACTTAGGATTTTTGTGATTTGTTCAGTACATTTATTTTGTTTAGCATGCTGTAGTTAAGATGTAATTGTTTAAAAACTTATAAAATTTAATACTTACTTTACTATTCCAGCAATAATATCTTCATCTAAATAAGCAGCATTACATTTAATCATATTTACTAAAAGTGGAAGAAATTCCTGAACTCTGTTTCCACTAATTATTTCAGGCATCCATTCCAACAAGAAAGGCCCTGAAAATTTTATATATTTAAAATAAAAAATCAGAATAACTTTCCTGTACAAATTTTCACACTAAACTTAAACAATTTTAAATAAAATAGTAATGTATAAATAAGTCTATAGTATTTTTATTGATGATATATTCACAGAACTAGTATATTTATCAATCATAAAAAAAAATCTAAATAATTATAGTATGTGATAATTTTGGTAAAATATTCAAAAAATATATTGTATTTATTTTTTTAAATAATAATTTTCAATACTTAAAACATTTTCTGGATTATTCAGGAATGAGATAGGTTTTGTATATCAGATTGCACTGTAATCTGATTTACAAACTTACCTCATTCTCAAAAATTTTTATACATCAAAATCTTGTAAATAGGGACAAACTTTTATACTATTTCTTGTAGTCAAAATTTCTACCTCGTTCTAGAATAACTCTAACATCTCTAGTGACTGTGTCCTTTTTTTGAAGCATTCACCATGGAATTCAATGCACTTCTGCCAGTTTAAGACTTATAAAAGCCCATCTTTTGAAATGGTCTTCAGAATCACCTCTGATGCTTTAGCCACTGTTGTTGTAGACAGGAAATAGATTACCTCAACTTTGACTTCAGTGCTGAATTTAGGGAAAAATAACAAAGTACAGAAAGCTGAGCTATATTATGAGAGAGGCATGAGATATTTTTCTTGTCCAACATACTCATAGGACTCTGCAGACCTGTCTGCTTAAGATTGATTCTTAACCTTCAGAGAATGCTTTAAATCATTGAAATAGTTATAATCTTTTATGATCCATAATAGGATGGATCATAAAAGTGATTCTTTACCACAGGCCTGTTTCAATATTTCAAAAGCTTCCATAGATTTTTTTTCACAAGAAAAAACATAATTTAAGCATGACATCACAATCAACCTCCATTTTGTTCTAGATGGGCAATAGATGACATCTGCTCTGTATGCTCCAAACAAACAATCTTATTCCCACACAGGTTTAGACAGATGCATCAATAACTATTCTTTATAGTAATTTGTTAGTGCTACATTTTCAACAGAAAAGACTCAATGTTTTGACTAATCCTCATAATATATAATTAGTACTTTGATAAAAGTATAAAAATATCAACATTGTACAGAGATAATCAACAATTTTTATAAGTAAATAAATTTAAAAAACAAAATTAGGTGTTTGTGTCAATGTAATTCAGTAAACTGATTTTGTAACATGATTATTCAAGAATCCCAGAATTTCAATCAACCTTTATTGAATATATTTCAAACATTTCAACACAAACACCTAAAGAGTAATATCAATAATTCCAAAATAGCAAATCAACAAAAAATGTTTATGAAATTAAAGTGTGTGTTAAATTAAGTATTGAAACATGGAACATTTACAGATTTTTTTTTGCATGATTGAAAAACTTCTCCAAAGTCATTCATTTTTTGAAATACTGTATAATAAAATCACAATTGATATTTNGTAGTTGATAAATATGATAAATTCATATACTAAATAAAATCTAAAATTTTTATTCTAAATTTCTTTTCTTTTTAATGATAACTTAATCATCAATAAAGTTACCTTCAAATTAATATGGCAATTAATATTTTAGGATATAATTCAAATAAATTAAACAATTTATTTATTCAGTAATTACCTGCATCTTCTTCAAAGTATTCAATTTGTTTTCCATTATCACTAAGTGCTTTCAACATTTCTATCCTAATCAAACAATGAATACTTTTTGATGAAAAATACAATAAAATAATATAAAATATATTTAAATTCTGTATCAATTTTAATTCTTACTTTTAGTAGTACTTAATTTTGGTAAAAACTTAACAGTTATTGAAAAATAAGATGTAGCTAATACATACATTTTAATATTTTAACAACATTAAAATTACATTTCAATATTTAAATTTAACAGTTATGGCAACTACAACAAAGTAATGCAATATTAGAATTTTTTAAACTAGACATACGTAGAAATATTTTTATATTTTTATGCTTTATAATTTTTAATAAATTACTGAAAACTGTTTTAATACTTTACTACTTTTATGTTTATATTCTGAAATAGACATTTTAATACAGTATTGCAGATGTTTTGAATGCTTATTTTTATCTTCTTCAATTTATTATTAAGGTATTACATTCATACTAATAAAATGCTGTAATAAATTTTAAAATTTATAAAGTATAAAAATATGCAGAATTTAAAAGACCATATAATTAGAAAATTGCATCATTATTCATAAAATGCTAAGTTTTATATTAATTAATTTTGTACACAAGATATCAACATATTAATGATTAACCATACTTTGTTATTCCACAGATAGTTCATCCATTATGAGCAATCTGGCTCATAATACAATCAATCAGTATAGATGATGGATAGAAAACAATGCCTAACCTGTATTATACATAATAAATTATAAAATCTAGATGAGATTTGAATCCAGATCATATGATAGCATGCTGATACTTTACTATAAAGCCATTTTATTCAATATTGTAACTATCTAACTTGTGAAGTATTCTCTCTATGCTCATTTGAACTGGTCAATCAATCTAAATATTTTCACTAATTAAAAATATGATTAAAAATTGCAGCCTGGCATTGCGATGATGTCACAATAAATACAGTAATTGCACATTGTATTTAAAATCCAATTTTATACATTAATTTTAATAAAATTAATATTTAAAATTGATTTTACACATCAGCTATCAAAAAGTTTAAAAAAGTTTTTTTTAATATTTTGAAAATTAACTGTAAAGAACTAGAACTTTTTAAAAATAATTTTTGCATAAAACTTTAAATAATTGTTAAACAATTTGTAATTTTCCATTTAAGAACAAATATGATATATTATAACAAAACATACTTCTAATATAGAGATACAATGTTTTGAATTTTAATCATCAATGCTCTTTATTAGTTTTATGATTAAAATACCATAAGCATGGTATGTCACAATATTTAAACATAAGTAAAAAGTAGATATGAGGATATCAAAATCATTGTTAAAAAGCATATTATTGAAATTAACATTTCCATGAATATAAAATATATACAGTATTAAAAACAAACCTTGGCAGAAGATCATCTGGGATTTTGTGATCTTTTATTAAACGAAAAAAATAATCTCTCATAGTAGTAAGCTGATTAAACTGTAAAACAATTAAGATTCATTAATCATATATAACAGTTTTTACAACAAAATTTTAAAAAACTCCAAATATATTACTAAACTTCAACAATAAAATAACGAATGAAATTATAAATAAATTATNATACATGACAAAGCTGTAATTTTAAAAATCTATATATTAAAAGTTATATTATATAGGATATATTTAAAATATTTTCTTTATGCTGAAGTGAATTGAAGTTTAAATGCTTATTAATGACTCAAATACATCTGAACTTCTATTGACTTTAAAGATTCTAAATCTTTTTACTAAACATTTAAAATAGTAGAATCTCTGTTATCTGATATACTGTATATTGGGCTGATGGATGTCAGATTACTGAATGTTTCAAGCTGGCGAGTGACACTATAGAGAGACTACTGTACTTCAAAAATATTTAAACAATTTCTTGAAAAATTTAATATCAAATGACAATGCGGTCTTATAAATTCATATTCATATAAATGTATAGATATATGAAAATACTTGAAATACAAATTTCAATGATTTCATATTATTAATGTATTAATCAGAATTGACAGTTTTGTTACGAATTCTCATCTAACATAATATCTATGTTTATGACCGAATGAAAAACTAGAGGTTGCAAATTTACCAACATTTTACTGTTAAAATAGTAAATTTGTAAAATATTATTAGTTTACCAATAAATTACCTATAATTTTTAAAATTTAACACTATTTTTATCTATAGAAATAACTGATCAAACAGCAAATAAATTAATATGTGTATTTCTAATGCAATTTAAAGTTTTTACCTGACTTTTTATCATGTTGCAGTAGAAATATAAAATAGTATGTCTGACTTCTGTAGGCTGTGATGAATGTTGCATATCTAAAGTACGCGAACATAATGCTTCAACGGATCCCTATCAAAAATTATATATTTTGTTAATAAAATAGAAAACTATCAATATTCATAAATGTTAATTTTCATTAAAAGCCTTATTTCATTTTATTGTGCATCATTCCAAATAAATTTTTGAAATAAAAGTTAGCCTCAGTAACAAAATATTCTACTATTAAATTGAATGCAAATAGCATTCTTAAGGATTTTTGTTAGTCTGAAATTTTGCTAAATAAAAATTTACTTGAAGGAAATTTATTATAAAGTATATTTATTATAAAATAAATTTAATTTATACTTACTTCATGAAGATGCTTATTTTGAATTATATTTTGTAATTCTTTTATAGTTTTCACTCTTTGAGAAAGAGGACTGTCCCTTTCAATTTCCTAATATTAAAAAAGTAAAAAATTAGCTAAATACTTATGCACAAATAATTTTTAATCATCAATGGAAACATAAATAAAAATGTTAATTTTACTATATTAATTTGTATATTTTATTAATATTGTTATCATCATATTATTTGTATTAACTAGATTACAATTATTTATTACAACTATTTTTTGAAACAAAAGTAAGAAGAAATATAACTAGTTACAGCGGTGCCTCATATTTTAAATTTAATTCATTTCAGCAGGCTGTATGAACTCCTAACTGTTCAAAGTCCAAAGCAATTTTTCTCATTAAAAATAATGGAAAAAATTAATCCATTCCCAGACCCTTAATAATATCTATTTCAATAAACTTAAAACAGCTAATTCATCTAATTTAAGGCAAAAATAACACAATTAAATGTCCTAATAATTAATTAGAACACAAAACAATAAATATAATTTCTAAATACTGTATAATAAAATGAAAATTTCCACTAAATGTATGCATACTGCTTTCATGTTTCATGATAAGATTTCTTTTTCATCTAAATCATATTGATATTACAACCTTCCTTCTACACTTTGTTGATTCTACACATTTCTTGGGTGCCATGGTTAATAAGTAAAAGTAATATTGGGTTGAAAATAATTTTTGTATATTTTTAACAGTAAAAGTTAACACATTATTGCTAACTTGAAATTGTATTCTTTGTTTAGAAACTTATTTTATGGTTACAACATATTTTTTTCACTGTGTGCACAGTTCGAAGCATCGTTTAAACTCCAAAGCAAATTTTTGTGAAATTTAGTGTTCAAACTGAAGCATTTGAAGTTAGAATCATTTGAAGTATGAAGTACCACTGTACTGAAAACTTGAATAAATGAATATGATATTAATTACATTTATTAAAGTATTTTGAATCAAATTGTTCCTGAAGTTATTTGAATTTGGAATCATATTACCATTATATAACAGATATATAAATATATCAAGTGTTACAAATCAGATGTAAACTAAAAAACTGTTTTGCTATGAAATATCATTTCAATTCTACAAATGCAATAATATTTTGTATGAACAAACTATATAAAAATATGTTAAAATTTATACAAAATTTCATTTCCAGTTTAACCATAAGTAGGGTAACTTTTTAAATTTCAAATGAAACATTTTTGTATATTTTTACACCACCCATTTTTTTTTTTTTTAAATTCTAGCTTCATTGATATACTAAATGTACAATTTAAATTTGATATTTTCTCATTGGACTATTCCAAATATGATAACAATGATTATAACTAAAGAATCAAGGAATATACCAATTAAAACAAAAGCATGTTTAAGACATAAACAAAATTCTTCATTAAAGATTTTTACAGATAAAACAAAAACCAATTAGGATTAATAAAATTTCAGCTTTATTTTGATGAAAATCATATAAAGCATAATTATTTTTATTATTTAAAATACAAACTGCATTCAACATAGAGCTTTTTTTTTGTTTCCAGTACTGTTAAATGATAATCAAATGTTTAAAGACAAACATTTTTGATGTATACAAGAGCTTCTTCAGATCTATGTAAAATGGAATGCATTTTGAAATGTTAAATGTATTTCAAATAAAAAATATATAAAATACTTAGGAGATCTCATATAGATTGAAAACATTTGTCTTTAAACATTTGATCATCATTAAACAGTACTGGAAACAAAAGGAAGGCTCCAATTTAAATGAAGTTTTTCTTAGTACAGTAGAGCATTGTTTATCCGAATCAATTGGGGACTGGGGTTGTTCGGAAAATCGATATTTCAGATAACCAATTATGTACGAAAAAATAACCTATCCCATGTTGAAATTTTTCTCCGTTGCATGTCGCTTCGTGTTGAATTTTCGTCGATGTTAAGCCTAACGAAGACTATTGTATCATTAAAAATTA
The DNA here is from genome assembly GCF_000671375.1 of Centruroides sculpturatus. Lineage (NCBI taxonomy): Eukaryota > Metazoa > Arthropoda > Arachnida > Scorpiones > Buthidae > Centruroides > Centruroides sculpturatus. The sequence goes on along the minus strand of NW_019385491.1, from coordinate 57,714 downwards.
TTTTTTTATTTTGTACAAACAAAATAAATATATTGAAAAATATAAAAACAATAAAAAATTATACTTCAGAAGTTAATTTAGTATCAAAAACGTAAAATATTTAAGTAGCTCAAGACATAGCCAAAGATTGCCGCGCCACAGCACTGGTGAAAATTTAAATTTGCCAATTGGAATTCTTTCGGATAATTGACATTTCGGATAAACGACGCTCTACTGTATTACTTTCCAGTCTAATTTGTTGTGTAGTTTTTCTATTATTTAAAATAACTAATTATTAGAAGTATTTAAAGATATGTTATAAGCAGTTTCAATTTACATTTCTACAGAATATAATCCTTTGGATATACTCATCCATAAAATTAGTTAACATTACAAAGTGATGTTTTGCATTACATATTTAATCTAGTAATGAAGAATTTCTAATATTGTAGAAAATCTAGCATAAATATTTTCTTATAAAAGAAAACTGAAAAATCCAAACAAGAGATCTGATATCATTGATCATCCCCTGATCAGAACATTAGTTGCCGGCCTTTTCTTTTAGATACTTTGATGCAAGACATACATTATGTGGCAGATTTGTCCTGTTAGAACATTTATTGAAAATAAAAATAATTCATCTAAAACAGCTTAAATCTTATTTCATTATGTTTCCCAATAATCTATCTACATAATGTATTTATTCAAATCTAAAGCACTCTTTTTTCAGTTTTTAGAATCTATGAAAACACTAGCTGTTACCCTTGACTTTGCCCAAGCAGATTAAGCAAACACCATTTATATTCAGTATTTCAACAACCATAGTAATTGTTACATAACACCTACCGTGAGAAAATGAGAATTGCTGAGAATCAAACGAACTGTTTTCAATTTGATCAATTTTCTGGAATGTTTTCAATTGTTCTATAATCAAACTAATAAGCAATAACAAATTTGAATTTAAAACGGTTTGAACATTTGATTAAAAAGTCGAAATATATAAAAATATTTCGACTTTTTAATAAATATATATAAAAATATTTATATATCATATTTATATATGTCTGAAATGTTATCAATTTAATACACCTAAGTACTCAATAAAGACTAAATGTAGTTGAAAACAAAAAATCACTTATAAAATAATACAGTAAAAGCCGTTCTTCAGATTAAGCCATAATCTTTTAGAAAAATCCCTTCTTAGTGTGTGTTTTCATGACTTACCCTAACTGTGTACCAAATTTTGTCTCTCTAGCTTCAGCAGTTTGCTCTGGGCAATGATGAATCAATCAGTCAGTCAGGACAAATAATTTTATATATTTAGATAGTGTGTCTTACATTCAATGTAATATATCATAATAATAATAATAATAATATTAGAATAAAGTTATTTAAGTAAAAAAAATATTAAATTATTGATATTTAATTTTAGTAAAAGTATTAATTTGACTTACTTTTAATATTTCATGATCTAAAACAATTTTTTCAATTTTTGGAAAATGTTCAGGTTGTTGAGATGCACCTTTATTGAAGCCAAAAAACTGTTTAAATTTTTCCTGCAAAGTTTTATCTTTGCTGATAGGTTTAGCCATTCTTTCTAAAATATATATACAAAAAAACACCCAATTATTATTAAATTAACAGTTTAAGGAAACTGGAATAGTATTAGAAATTTCATACTGAAAATTTATTAAGACAAAAATAAGCTGTAACATTTCAAATTATGAAAAATGAAATTATTTTTTAAAGTATAAATATGAAAATATCAAATAAGAATTTATTAAAATTTATAATAAGAATAAATCACTGACATTTTTATAGTGTGAAAAATTATATTTTAACAAACCAATAGAGTTGCTCAACTATCCCAGCAACATTTAAAATTTCAGTGGCACTATCTGTCATTATATTTTATTTTAAAAACTTTTTATATTTTTAACTATTATAAAATGGCAAAAAGCTTAATTTTGAGGGTAGGGATGGGTTTTATAAAAAATTATAAATGTTAATAATGAGTAAAATTGTTATTAAGTCTGACCCTACTCGGGATACACATGACCTCCATTATCTTCCCACCCCCTCAACCTTTAACCATCAAAATTTAATAATATCAATCCCCTAAAGAACAAACCACCCAGCAAAATTTCAGAAATTTTGGATAAATAGCACAGGATAACTCCTGTGCTATTTATCCAAGCTTCAAAGAGGGTGAATAAAATTGTGGCCCCCCCACACACACACACAAACAGAAAAAAAACGTCATTTTTTTTTTGCATTTCTCAATGTTCCAAGGTGTCCTAAGTCTAAAAATGCAAAAATCTTGGGAGGTCATTTTTTGACTAATCGCCATACATATAACAGCTAGAAAAGTAAAAATTAAATCCATATTAATAAGAAAAAATATTATATTGTAAGATATCACTAATTCAAAATATTTATGCATCATTGCAAATATCATACTGTGAGAAATGAGCTGAAAATACTATTTTATTTTCTAGAGTTGTTATATTTTATTTGCATTTTTTTTTTAAGACTTATTTTGGGGTATTTGTTTCATTAAAAGAGTAAAAACCAGTACCTTCCATTCAAAATGGGATAAAGCTATCAGATTTTTTTAGGAGGAAAAAAAAACTCATAGCTTTATCCCATGCCTGTTGTTGTTTAGTCAGTAGATTGCTTATTGTAGATAGTAAGTTGCTTAGATGCCATTTGAAAATGTCATCTAAGATTTGATGAATTAAAAATGGTCATTAAATCATTATATCATAGGGTAATTTAATCAACATAATATTAGTAATATTTTATAAAATATTATATGGGAAAATTGTATGTATTAGAAATTGTAAAATAATTGTTAGTAAATAAATATGTAGATGAGCATGCAATGACAATAGGAAATGTGCATAAATGACTTCAAAAGAAGAGCCAAGATATAATTTCCAGTGGAGATTATGAATAGACATAAAAAGCATTCTGATTGTGATGAATAGGCATTGCCCTTGTAAATTTGATATTACAGAATTGTGTATTAGAGGTGGATAATTAGATTTAAGTTAAGAGTATTTCTTATCAGTTAATGGCTGTTAATTGTTTTCTTTGCTTTTATTGTTTGAAATAATTAGTATTTGTTCAGAACTTGTTAATTTTTACTCTACACTTATTAGTGTAATTACCAGGGATGTGAAGTCGGAGTCGTGGAGTTTTGGTGTTTTAGCCAGTAACTAATTATTTCAATGTAATTGACAATGCTCACTATTCTTCTTTTAATAATGTTGACTCCTAGACAAAGCCAAAGTGATTACAAGAAGATCAAGAAATAATTACATGGGGAGAGAGTTCCTGGTTAATGGCAGAAACTAAAACCAAATGTATGACTGACTTTAGATGTTTGTTATCCATCCACAAATAAAACAATTCCTAAGAGTCTTATTTTATTATAATATAAACCTGGATAACATTCATTGTTTTCAATGTCTGCAAATTGACCTGAATAAGACTGAGGCTTAAATCTAGATTTTATTTAGTGTGTTTCACAATAGAAGCAATATCATCTGATTTAGTGGCTAATTTTGGAAACCTAATTCCTTTCAAACTTTGCTTCAGAATGACTTAATTCAGTTCATATGTAATAGTTTTTGGGCTTGTTCAATGTTGCCAGCCAGTTATATTTATGAATATACAAACAAATACAAAGTTATTAAGCTGGTGTTTAAATTCAATTGTCATGTTAAATTGTTTTAAAACTCAAGGAATAGTCAGCAAAAACTAAGTAACATGTTTGTTTACACTTGTAAACAAACTGAACTGCTGCACACACTTTGAAAGTACCAAAATCCCAACTTTGATCTTTGGCAGAGTTCTTCCATGGTATTCCTGAAAGAAATGATCTGATCAAGATTCTCAATAGCTTGAGACATTTGCTCACCTGAATATGACTTCTACACAAAATTTGGTCAAGGAGTTTCAAAGGAGTGTACTTAAATTCAATGACATTTGAGTGTAAAGAAATGAGCTTCACTCACTCAACTCAATTATAATAAAATAATACCTAGCTTAGCTCATAACTTAATATAATAAGACTCATAAGTTTAAGACAAAATTATTTTCTACTTAATTTTTTTGAGTTTATTTTGATATTTATTACTATATTATTATTACAATTTGACAAATAAAGCAGGAATGAAGCAATATGATAAAAATATGTTGTCCTTTGGCAGCCAACTCCTGCAAAAAAACTGCTTCCTTATGTGATATAGTCTTGATGAACTGTAAAGGTTAGGTTGTCCAATAGGAGCCAGAGATTGTTTATGAAACATTGCTATTGTTTTCTATAAAGTCAACACACCTTACTACTGAGAAATCACATTTATTAAGCTAAACAAACGTTTTCAACCCATTTCATAGGCCATCCTCAGGTTAACAACGTTTGAATGAATGGTTTATCGAACACGTTTAAATTTAAATTCTGAATTTAAATTTGAACGTGTTCGAAAAGCCATTCATTCGAACGTCGTTAACCTGAGGATGGCCCATGAAATGGGTTGAAAACGTTTGTTTAGCTTAATAAATGTGCTTTCTCAGTAGTAAGGTGTGTTGACTTTATAATGTTAAAGAATCTGAGTGTAAATAGGAGAGTATTGTTTTCTAACTAAAAAGTATTCAATAATATTTTAATTCTATACAAAAATGTCACTCTAATTAAAATATTGCTTTAATATAAAATAAATTTCTACACTATTCTTACAGAATTTAAAAAATCAAGCAAATAAATGAAAATTGTAATGGCATCATCTTTAATTTTGATTTAATTAGTAAAATAGCAGAGAGTAATACTGTTGTATGTAAACAAATCAAAACATTGCACAGTCAAGCTAGAGTTATCATTTAAAATAAGTATAATTATTTTTAGTCATCCCCGTATAACATGGCACTTCTATAGCACGGATTCACTCTGACACGGTTCGAGAAATGGGTAAAACCCTCGTACAACATAAAATGTAATAAATTTTTACATACTTAAGTACTAATAGTTCACGAAAATTATTTTCGTGAACTATTAGTACTTCAGTGTGTAAATTTTCTTTTCTCTTCTCCATACACATGGTCCTTCGCGAAAATTGTTTCAATTTTGCCACATCTTGACACTTCTGCTTCTGGTGTTGCCAGATGTTTTTCCCTTATTCCATAAGTGCTTAGCACCATATAAGGAAATTTATAAAGATCTTTTAACTAGAAGCAAGCAATCTAAAATTACATACACTTTTTGCAAAAGGTAAAGCATGAATCTGAAAATAATGCAGAAAAATGCTCAGAGGATAATGATAACTTGCCAAAAATAAAACGCTCTCAGTTAATAGTGCTTTTAGTGATGACAAAGAAAACATTGTTTAATTTATATTAATATGTATCACTTATGAAAATTTTAATAAAGATATTTCACTTAATTATGAAAATATAGTAGCATGTTTTTTAATTTTTGGAACCTAACCCTCCTTTTCGTACTAGTTCTTTGATTCGCATAACACGGCAATTTTTTGGAACGTAACTACCGTGTTATACGGGGTTATCTGTAAGTATAATTATTTTTAGTCATTCAAAATTTACTTTATAGCAATGAATTTATAGCTTATTAGAATGACAATTAACACATCATATTAAGAATAGGAAAAATTACTGAAAATTTATTAGCTTTAAAGTAAGAATTTGGATATCACATAGCATGGATTGAAGGTATAGAAAATGAACAGGTGAGAACTGAAAGTGAGATATGCATATATGTGTCTTTGATGGCTTTGGTAAAAATCATAATAGCAAATGAATAATTTACACTGCACAAAAGATTTTTCATGTTTTCTAAAGATGTGCTTATTGACTTTAGACAAAGTAAAAGCTATTTATTGAGTTCATAATTGTAATTTAAAATCTGAATATAACCTACTCCATTACATAACAGAAACTGACTCTTAAACAGAGACAGCCCACAGGCTATCTACAAAAATTTACAGTAAGTATTTATTATTTTTTTTTTTACTACTTTACTTTATATTAATATTATGCATGTCTAGTATATATAGAAATTGTCATGACACTTTTTACTGTTATTAAAAAAATAGAAATGGAAAAACTGAAAATCAATAAATCACAAAATTTTTATCATGAATAGTCTATATTGGGAACAAGTGGGCAAAGCACATGGAGCTTGCAAGCAAGGAGTTGGGCTGCCTACAGCAGCCAGAAGTGCTTTGGCCCCCAGTAATTATAAATACAGTGGGTGATCAGTTAACGAACAAATTGGATAACGAACACTTTTGCAAAAGATTTTTATGTTCAGACAACAGACACCTCACAGAACAAAAACAAGAAGAAGAGACATAAAATAATGAATACTGATTGGTCTTCCCTTGGCTTCGGGCAACAATTTTAAACTTTTCAGAGTGCAGGAGACATCGACATTGATGCTCAACCTGGTATATACTGATTGGATAGTATTCCTCCAAACTTTGAAACTCTCCCTTATAATTCCAGCCTTTTATTTTTCTGTCAGAAACAATTCTTTTATAGTATTTGCGAAATTGTTGGGTGGGCACTCGTTAAGTTTTGCATTGGTTTTTATTTTCGAAAGGTGAGAGTATAATAGCAAAGGTAGAGAGTGGGCAGATGATGTCTGATGTTGCTGGGCAGTATGGCTTGAACACCTACAGTAGGCTGCAGTTCAATCTTATCTAAAAAAGTCACAGTATATTTAAGAAGACTCAAGCAGCTAAAGGAGTAACAAAAATCACATCTGAGAAATAAAGAATGTTGAAGGGCTCATAACAAAACCTGAAACAGACTGATGACAGAAGAACGCCATGAACTCTTGGAATGAAGAACACCAAGAAACTCAGTGAGATATGTTTTCTTCTGAAAAAGAGGATTAATGCTGATATCTGCTATTAAAGATCTTTTGAAAAAGAGGAAGGATATCCAAACCAGGTTGAGGTTAATAGGTTTAGGGATCTCCACTATTACAATGCTATTAATTACTTCTGAAAAATCCTGAAGAGAGACAAGTAATTGACATTAAACAGATTCTTTAACCCCACAAAAAAAAAAAAAAAAAAAAAACATGACTAATAATAATGCAAGACTGTGTATATATGTGTATTTTTATTATTACATATTAATAAACGTAGTAAGAAAGTATATAATTTTTTACTTTAGGGGGTCTACAAAACAGATTAATCAAATTCCCATAAAATCCTATGGTAAATCGATAATCGGTTAACAAACAATTCAGACAGCAGACAAAGTCTTGGAATGGATTATGTTCGTTAACTGATCATCCACTGTATATAAAAAGAATATAACTTATACACCATATTTACTTAAATGTAAGATGCACTTTTTTCAAGTTTTAGTATCTCTGAAAATAGGATATGTCTTTGATTCAATGTAATATGTCCCAATTAGTGACCTCTAGGGCTAGTGCTTTATTTCTCAGTCACTAATTCTATTCTGTAATTTTAATGATTTATTAGACCAATATTCATAATAGCAAATTTAAGTAGTAAACTTGGCTAACTCTCATCAGTAACATCATAAGTATCTGGATGAAAATTTCAGAAAAATGTTATGAAGCACTCTTTCAAGAAATGTTGCATTTCTGATGCTTTAAGTGACACTAGGGATGATTGTGGGAAAATGAGAGCATTGAATCCAGTGTTGATTTAGAAGATACTAATATGGAAAGTGAAGCAGTTTCTGACTTCAATACTACAGAAGACAGTGATACAAAACTTACTTTACTGTGTAATAAATACTGTACAAACTTATGTTAACAGAACTGATTCTGTTGACAGAAGTTTCTTGAGTTATCTATTTAAAAAATAAAAAGCTGTCAGTGAGCATTTAGAAATTAAGATTTGTCTTAGAATCAATGGCATCTTATATTCAAGAAGAGTATATTGTTTTTCCTGGTTTATATCAATGTTGAATCCTCAAAGTGCAACTCTCAAGCATATTTAGACAGCCACTATTGATATAAGACCATAGATAAAGGTGGCCAGAGGTAGTTCAGCCATCCGTAGAAAAATTTTGAGCCACCCGTCTATTAGTAAAAATGTTTGATTATTTATATCTTTCAGATAAAACTTTTAACATCTAAATTTTTAATATTTTGTATTACATTATTTAATAGTATTATATATTACATTATATTTCAAAAAATTTTCCAGAGGCAGATCCATGGACCTTCTTTCCTTGACATACTATGTAATCTCCCAACTCCCAATAAGACCACCCTTAATATAATTGGACTAGCTACTCCCTCATCTTGATATACTGTATAAGATATTCCACTAAAAAATGAATAAAATTCTTTTTTCAAACTTATGTACATTTTTATATGACAATTCTATCATAAAATGATATATATTGGAAAAACTATATAAATTAATATAAATGATTGTTGACTTAATCTATCTATGGTAAAATATGGGTCATTCAAAAATTTACAGGACCCCAATAGTTTTATGTTACAGCATTGAAGACAAATAATAAAATTTCATTATAAAATCATTCAAGTCAACTTTATTGGCAAGACTATGTCTTGTTTATAAAATCGTACTGCCTCATGTTCTTATCAGCATAGAGGTGTGAAGGAGTACATGTAGAGTTGATATTTGGCACAGAGTATTAGGTGCCAAATCATTTACGCATAAAAAAATCCAGACTCGTAGGTAGTCAGGGAACCTAGAATCGAGTCAAAATAAAATCCAAAATGGCAATCCTCTTCTACAAACAGGCAAAACAGCCACCTCACCCCACCAAAGTCAGGTAGGGGAGAGTACCACCCACAGTCATTCTAAGAAGTAAACTCTGACCTTAGGACTGAGGGTACCTGCGTGTGACCTTCGCCTTTTGACCTCACTTTGCTCCTAAACTCTAACGAGGAGAGACATCTTTTTACTACCTTTCAATTCGACAGCCATGCTGATCTTGGATTTATATTATATATCGACTGCTGTTGTAAATATCACTCTGCCAATACAAATTAAGTAAATTATCAGTTTTTTAGTAAATTTTTAACGACAGAACAAAAGAGACAGAACACATGGTCGAGGTCAATGTGGACATCAGGGACAAGGTAGGAGAGACATTTTTTCACTTCACGTTAATTGACCTTTCGAGTCGACAGCCGTGCGATCTTGGATTTATATTATATATCGACATTATTGTAAATATCACACTGCCGATACAAATTAAGTAAATTATCAGTTTCTTAGTAAATTTTTACCGACAACATTCACCAAAAATGGCTCGTGGACGACCTCATGGTTGAGGCAGGTGAAGTTTTAACGATTGCGCCCAAAAGCAGCGATATCAAAAAAGATAGGAAAACGAGAATGAGACCTGCCTTGAGCATCAAAGTGATTCCATCTCTGAGACATAGTCTTGTCCCAAATACGGTTTTGCCATTTTACTTGTTTAAAATATCAATTGACTTTAAAATATGTATANCACTAAAAAATGAATAAAATTCTTTTTTCAAACTTATGTACATTTTTATATGACAATTCTATCATAAAATGATATATATTGGAAAAACTATATAAATTATTATAAATGATTGTTGACTTAATCTATCTATGGTAAAATATGGGTCATTCAAAAATTTACAGGAGTCCAATAGTTTTATGTTACAGCATTGAAGACAAATAATAAAATTTCATTATAAAATCATTCAAGTCAACTTTATTGACAAGACTATGTCTTGTTTATAAAATCGTACTGCCTCATGTTCTTATCAGCATAGAGGTATGAAGAAGTACATGTAGAGTTGATATTTGGCACAGAGTATTAGGTGTCAAATCATTTACGCATAAAAAAATCCAGACTCGTAGGTAGTCAGGGGACCGAGAATCAAGTCAAAATAAAATCCAAAATGGCAATCCTCTTCTACAAACAGGCAAAACAGCCACCTCACCCCACCAAAGTCAGGTAGGGGAGAGTACCACCCGCAGTCATTCTAAGAAGTGAACTCTGACCTTAGGACTGAGGGTACCTGCGTGTGACCTTCGCCCTTTGACCTCACTTTGCTCCTAAACTCTAACGAGGAGAGACATCTTTTTTACTACCTTTTGATTTGACAGCCGTGCTGATCTTGGATTTATATTATATATTGACGCTGTCGTAAATATCACTCTGCTGATACAAATTAAGTAATTATCAGTTTTTTAGTAAATTTTTAACGACAGAACAAAAGAGACAGAACACATGGTCGAGGTCAACGTGGACATTAGGGACAAGGTAAGAGAGACATTTGTTCACATCACGTTAATTGACCTTTCGAGTTGACAGCCGTGAGATCTTGGATTTATATTATATATTGATGCTATTGTAAATATCATGCTGCCGATACAAATTAAGTATATCATCAGTTTCTTAGTAAATTTTTACCGACAACATTCACCAAAAATGGCTCGTGGACAACCTCGTGGTTAAGGCAGGCGAAGTTTTAATGATCGCGCCCAAAAGCAGCAATATCAAAGAAGATAGGAGAATGAGAATGAGACCTGCCTTGAGCATCAAAGTGATTCCATCTCTGAGACATAGTCTTATCCCAAATACGGTTTTGCCATTTTACTTGTTTAAAATATCAATTGACTTTAAAATATGCATAAATCCTCTATTTAATGCTAAATGACAAAATTGAAAAACTATAAATAATAAATTTTATATACCATAGAATCTAATATCTAAAATATTGATTAATCTATATGTTTATAGAATCTGCCTCTTAATATGCTTATGGATTAAACAGTAACTTGAGGTTGTCTTAAAAGGATTCCAAATTTTTTTGTTAATTTGTTCATTTCTTAAAGGTTATAATCACTGTATTAATGAGTAAGTTGTAAAATATATATATATAAAGCATTTATTTTTTTATTTTATATACAAAAATATCAACACATTATCTATTAATGTGTTGATATGAATGAAATAAACTAAATTTAAGCAGATTTATAGTCCAAAACATTTGTTTCCTGTATGTATTAAGTCCTGAAATATTTCAAAAAAACTTCTAATTAAATTAATAATAATAATAATAAATTTGATAAAGTAAATGCTTATTTTCTAGCAGCAACATGAAAAAATTGTTCTCATAATTATAAGTATCACTTCAACTATACCACATAGGGATACGAATAGTTGTTCTACTTAAACCTCTCCAATTTCTAAATCCACCACTACAATTTTCATTACAGATATAAGTTTCCAATAAAAGACAGAATCGAAAGATATATTTCAAATTCAAATATATTTTTTAAGGTTCAGCAAAAAATTGCTATTAATATTTTAATTTAGTTAGTTATTTGAGATAACTATTTTGTTAGATACATAAATGTTTATTTTCTCCAATATATCCCTTAACTAAACAGCATAGATTATAAATAATTGTTACGAATATTGCATTTACATTTAAAGCTACTAACACCACCAATACTATAACATACCAAAAATCACGAAAAAGACATTATTAGAAATGATGAAATACATATGGAAATATTATTATTTTTTAAATAAATCATAACCCAACATTTTCATCTAATAAAGAAAAAAAAAAAAAAAGGAAAAAGTATTCTATGCCAAATACAGTATACACAGTGCATTCTAATTTATTTGATATAATATATTTGTTCCATAGCACATTATCCCATGGGCAAAAAAGTTAATTGTTTGGCCTCCACCTATAGGAAAACCCAAACCAATATTTAATAAAATATTTTCCCCAAAAAACATTCCTCCGAAGAGAAATGTCTGAAGTCATCACCGTACACGGGGAGCCCCTAATACAAATTTGCCCTGGCATCCACGAAGTTATAACACGCCACCGTATTTATGCACAAGCTTAAAATAATGCCAATAATATTGTTATTCTTAAATAATAATATAAATAACTAAAAAATAATATACAAAAAAAATTATCACTTACAATTTCATCACATTTATTGTTAGTGTGTGAATTTTCTAATCAGAAACCTGTAATATAATGTAATATATGAATTTCTTCAAAAAAAGTATTTATTTGGTAATCAATATTTTAATGTAGACACTATATTTAAAATTATACATAAGTATTGAAGTAAATTTCAATGTGTAAAGCATAACATTAGCAAATAAAGTTACATAATCTATACAGATAAACTATATTTGCACGTGTGATCAATAAATATTCAATAATCGATTAATTTATTAATAGAAAAGTATCATTAAAATATAATTCATGGATAATTACATTAGATTTATTAATGATTAATCTCTTTAATATAATTCATGGATAATTACATTAGATTTATTAATGATTAATCTCTTTATAATAAAGATTTTAATAATGCAATTAAATTTCAAAGCTAATGATTTATNAGTAAATTTCAATGTGTAAAGCATAACATTAGCAAATAAAGTTACATAATCTATACAGATAAACTATATTTGCACGTGTGATCAATAAATATTCAATAATCGATTAATTTATTAATAGAAAAGTATCATTAAAATATAATTCATGGATAATTACATTAGATTTATTAATGATTAATCTCTTTATAATAAAGATTTTAATAATGCAATTAAATTTCAAAGCTAATGATTTATGTGCATTTTCGTGGAGTAACTCAGTCTCCTTCTCCTTCGTCTGTTAATAAGAAAGTGATGAATTAAAACTCCTCTACTCACCAGTCCTCATACTCATAACCGGAATCACCTGATTTTCATCTTGACATAATTGATAAGGAAACACCTAGCGGATAAAATTTTTGAAATATTTTATTTATTTTATTTTCTTTTTTAAAATTATTAATAAAATCGCTTTTATTAATAACTTTTTAATAATTTTATTTATTAATAATTATTTAAAATTTTATATTTTAATTATTTAACGATTATTTTTATAATAGTATTTTAAGTCACAAAATATAGAAAATCGTTACCTTTAATTTTCTCCTATTCGAAGATATTAATACTCTTTCTGCCCTGTGGGCACTTAGAGGGTCTTTTAAATATAAAAGACATCAAACCCATCGAAGATTTTGACCGCCGAATAGCCGAGTGGTCAAGATGGCAACATACCTCTCTGGGGAACACGCATGGAATACCGGACGGGTGAAAAATCCCCAGGAATTTTTCGGGGATAGTCCCGATATGTCAACCCCCGTTCCTCACCACCTGGTCTCCCCATTGTAAGCCTGGCCGAACCCATAGAACCCATAATGGGCTTGCTAAAGAGGCCTTCTTAGTTCCCACAGGGCGGACAAAATTTTAAAAAAATCCATCTTGGATTCGGCTGAGCCGACAATGGGAAAGCCAACCTTCCCATTGTGAACCCAGTTCTTGAAAACTTTTTTGACCGAACAGGATTCGGTCCCATAAAGTGGTAAGCTAATATTTTAACTGCTCGGTTATCCAGTCTCTTTTCGAATACTAAGAGACATATTTTTCATATTTATTACAGATTTGGCTAAGCTTATCAACTCCCGAAGAGTTGATTCTGCAAATTTTTCATTCTACAAGTAAAAAGTGTAGAGATTTGATATTATTTAATCTTCAATCTGTTTTAATATTTGCATAACTCAATAGTTGATCATCTTGTCCATTAAATACGAGAAGAATAGGCCTTAACTTATAAGCCCGTGTATTTAAAAATTTTTTCACCGGGAGTCTCCCGGAGGGTCCAGAAAAGTTGGCAAGATTTGATTAGTCCACAATAGGTTTCTTACCGCCAATGTATCAGGCACATTAGTGAGAATCGAGACCCAAATATTCTAGGTGTCGTCCTTCATTATGGAAATTTCTAAACCGATTGAAATTCGAATCTGATTATCTCGGCCACACTGACCGCTATGGTTGCTATGAATAAAAAAAAAATAGTTACCATATTAGACAATGGAAGCAAGCACTTTGCACCGTACACGATACATACACTACAATGCTATAGACACATCAGTTATACAGTAGTATCTCTTACTTCGAATGCTTCAGAGTTCGAAAGCTAATTTGCCAAAAATTCGCTTCGGAGTTCGATGTTTCAAATTCAAATTGCACGCGAAGCGAAAAAAATGCTCTCGAAACGTAAACACAATCTGTTGTGAGCTCTTGCGTAACGCAAGAGCTCACAACAGATTGTGTTTACGTTTCGATTGTGTTTATTTGTTACTCTCGTATATTTTCAGTACTGTATTTATTTCGTTTTAATTTTCGTGTGTTTGGTTATATATATTGAGTTATTCGTCGACTTTTAACAATTTCTTCCTACAGTTTTCTTCGTCCACAGTTTTTTGTTGCCCTTTATATTTTACATCGTTTAGTTCAAAATTTCCCGAACGGAACTTTCAAACCACATCGAAGACATTTCAACTTGATTTTATTCAAACAAAACGTGAAATAAAAAGTTTAATATAAGCTTCTAAACAAGGCACACAGTCTCACATTAGTAATAATGTGTTAAATTTCACACTGTTATAATTATATCACACATCTACGTTATGTAAAGACAGCGTTAAAAATACACGAACACTTTCTGTTCAACCAAATATATAACCTTTACTTATCAACCATGGCATACGAGATGCATGATTAAGCAACGAAGTCTAAGAGAAAGCTTGTAATATCGACAATTGAGATAAAAAAGGAACTTATCGCGAAGCACCAAACCAAATCTGCCAGACATGTATTGCGGTTCTGGTGGCCATGTTTAAGATGCCGAAGTCGATGGTGTGCGACCAGCAAATGTAATTTTTATTTTATTTATTGTTTTCGTGTTTTAATTTATTGTTGGGGCATTCAATTGTGTTATGTGTAAAAATATGTGTATTTTCTGATTAATTAATTGAAATGAGTATTGTTTAGAGCAGTTGTTCTCTACCTTTGTAAGGCGGCGGAACACCATTCATATACGTTTTATTGCACGGAGCATTAGCATCAATATATTCAAAAATCGATAAGCAATTCCAAGCAATGTTTACTATTCTCAGGAAACAATGAAGCAATAAGCTAATAAACTTTAATATATTGAATAAAATAAAAACATGGAATTGTCTACGAATATAGCAATGGGAATAAATTTGAATAAAAACTTTAAAATCTTTTCTTTCGTGAAAGACTTGAGGTAAGTTTGCGGAACATTGGCTAAGAACGACTGGTTTAAAGCCTGTGAATTGATTAGTTCCCTTTCCATTCTTTCTAATGGTAAAAAAAATGATTCGGACTTCAAACGATTCAGAGTTCGAACGACCTGAAATGAATTAAATTCGAAGTACAAGGCACCATTGAAATTAATGCAATATGTATAGTCCTATTGCATTACCACTTTAATAAGAGTTCTTTCATTTATCATCAAGATAATGATCCAAAATGTACATCCAGGAGGGTAATGTCATGGCTTCAGGATCAAAATACTAATCCGCTTGAGTGTCCGCCTCAATTGCCTGATCTCAACCCGATTGAACACATCTGGTTCCTTCTTAAACGTCGTTTGTTTGACTATGCAGCTCCGTCTTAAAGCATCCACCAATTATGGGAACGTGTACAGGATGAGTGAAACAAAATATTGCACGACTGCAGGAATATTATTAATTCTATGCCCAATAGCATTAGGAAGATTTTAAAGGCCAAAGGAGGATGTACTAATCGCATACAAACAATTGACCAATGCGTATCTAGGAGCAAAACTGCTTCTAGTTTTTCTTTTTTCCGTAAGTTGACTGACTACAGTGATTTGTAATTAAGTTTGTTACGTTTTTATTTTTATTTTTATTTTCTTGTTTCTTCGTTACTTCAAAAATTGAATTGTGTATTTATTAACTTATCACTAGAATTTCTAAATCTTAAAAAAAAGAGAAAAAAATGATGTTTAAATAGAATATAATAAGCGTTTAAAACTTCGAATCTAATTTACCTTAATATCTTAGTAGCATGATAGCTTCATTATATTTACCTTTTAAACTATTTATTTAGATATAGTAATTAGAGGTGGGTAGTTCCGGAATTGGAACTAGTAGGAACAGTTCCACACAGTGCCATAACTAGGCAGGTGCAGCAGGTGCACCCTGCATCCGCACAGGGTCCACTTGGAAGGGGTCTCAAAATGCATGTATTTGTTTTATTATTTTCCCGAACCTAAATAATTAAGGGGACTAAATGCAAATTCTTGCACATGGCACAGGAATGGCTAGTTAAGGCACTGGTTCCAAACAGTGTCGAAACGATTCCAATTCCGGACCTACTAGTCCGCTCTTTATTTTTTATCTATTCTTTATCTATGTACTTTTATGTTTACGAGCATTAAAAACAGCATAAATAGATGATTTCCTAGGACATATCTACTTTTTAACAAAGTTCTGCGCCTTTTTATCATATTGTAAGGAATAAACGGATTAACCATTCGGGAAAGCATTTCTCGGTAGCTTATTTAACCATTCGGTTGTGTTTGAGTTTCTGAACAGCACCAAGAGATTTACATTGACACGTTTCTACTTAATAACACCCACAGAAATATTATATGAATAGCTTTTTATGGGTACCCATGAATAGATTCACAAAGTCTTGATTTTTAGCCGAAATTCTATAACTTAGTCCGATTCTCCCCCGACCGATTCGAGTTAACCAGGGCGTGCGCTGCTGCGTGTAAGCATTCAAGAACGACAGTAAAAGAAAAAAGATGGCTGCGCCCATAACCATCGATAGTATCGTAATGGCAGAATCTATATATAAATATATATTTTTTTGTTTTTGTATTTGCTAGAGCAAAGTTATAAATTCAGAAAATAATAAAACAATATGTCCATAAATTAAACTATTAGTTATGAAAAAAACTAATGATATTATTATCATTATTGCTTTTTTTGGATGATTAGAGAGGTTGCGGCCGACGTTTTCAACGCGAAAACGTGTACGTCGGACGTTCAGCGCCGCTTTCCTAAAGACCCAGAAGTTTGGCAATGATGTTTGGAATGTCGAGCATGATTCCACTGACTATCCAAACACCATTGTCAAACTTCTAGGCTTATAGGAAAACGGCGCTGAACGTCTGACGTACACGTTTTCGCGTTGAAAACGTCGGCCGCAACCTCTCTATTGATTAAATCAAGAATTTTATTTTATAACGAGTAAAATTTTTGATTTATGGGAAATAAATTAATTTAATTATTTTAAAAAAACGAGTATTATAGAATAAATGGGCTGCAATTTGAAAAAAACTTATATATATACTGTATATATAAACCATTGTCGTGTCACGTCTGTAACAGTATGCCTAAAACGCCCACTAGGGTCGCCCTAGCGATCATTTTAAATTAACAATAAATTATTTTTATTCGTAATAGGAATTTATTATTGATATGAATTTATTATTTATACCACGGAATAGTATAAATAATTATTATATGCCTTGATTAATCTTGCGCCGCATGTTTACAACATCCCATAACTTAGTGAACGTCGCGCATTGACTCACGGGAAATTTGTTGAAGAAAATGGCGGATACATTTAAAATCGAGGTTTACAAGCGAAGGTAAATAANCGGAATAGTATAAATAATTATTATATGCCTTGATTAATCTTGCGCCGCATGTTTACAACATCCCGTAACTTAGTGAACGTCGCGCATTGACTCACGGGAAATTTGTTGAAGAAAATGGCGGATACATTTAAAATCGAGGTTTACAAGCGAAGGTAAATAAACAAATTAAACTATTTTAAAGTTTTATAGAATGTTTAATAAGTAGAAATCTAGATCCGTATTATGCGATTGGGACTTTAACAGAGCTGTAGAGCATATTGATAGGAAGAAAAAAGTCAAAGGAACCGTGTCTCATGGGAATTTGGGTTAGATTTACCTTAGGTAGCCAAAATGGCGGCTCGTTTCTGATTCCAGCAAACAAAAGAAAGGAAACAGTGGGGACGAACGTTCTAAATTAACCTAACCTATTCTAATAATTTGGTTGGTAATAATAATGGTAATTTATTAGAATAGGTTAGGTTAGGTTAGAACGTGCGTCCCCACTGTTTCCTTTCTTTTGTTTGCTGGAATCAGAAACGAGCCGCCATTTTGGCTACCTAAGGTAAATCTAACCCAAATTCCCATGAGACACGGTTCCTTTGACTTTTTTCTTCCTATCAATATGCTCTACAGCTCTGTTAAAGTCCCAATCGCATAATACGGATCTAGATTTCTACTTATTAAACATTCTATAAAACTTTAAAATAGTTTAATTTGTTTATTTACCTTCGCTTGTAAACCTCGATTTTAAATGTATCCGCCATTTTCTTCAACAAATTTCCCGTGAGTCAATGCGCGACGTTCACTAAGTTACGGGATGTTGTAAACATGCGGCGCAAGATTAATCAAGGCATATAATAATTATTTATACTATTCCGTGGTATAAATAATAAATTCATATCAATAATAAATTCCTATTACGAATAAAAATNCCGAAATTCCATAGGTGGTTATCTATATAATAATTTCCCTAATTGTATTAATATTTTAAACCGTTTGATTTTTTGTATGTTTTTTAATTGGTTGATGATTGATTCTATCAACTAATTTGTCGATTGTTTGATTGTATTAACTTGATTCTTTAGATATCGAAAATTAAATAAAGAACAATATGTTAATTTAAGCGTACAGAAACGTTGCTGTTGTTCCAGCAAAGATCTTATTTTCACTTTACCGAGTGCCTAGTAGGTAATTTGCAGATTAGCTAGGTAATGTACAGTACACATTAACGACTTTCGAGCTTTAGCGGTAACATATATATAAATTTTCACTGTCTTTCCTTAATTTTGACAACGGAGTTAGATAGATGAAAGACGGGACCAGACATGGAAACCTTATATAACTATATATAAGGTATAAGTTAATATATAACTATATTAACTATATATAAACTTCCAGAAGTCACGTTGTTTCAATTCAAAACTTCCCCTGGATGGTGTTAGATGACAAGCACGACTCTTTTGTTAAAGGAAAAGTATGATGTACAGGGGCAAGCCACTACTAATTTAAGGTGGAGAGTATATATTTTAAATTAAATAAATTAAAAATATGATTAAAATTGCAGCCCAGCATTGTGACAATATCAATAAATAATTACTTGTTTTATCTCCATTTTTATTATTTTTAGAATAAGTAGGAGATTGCGATAAAAGTTAAGTTTAATTCAAAGATTAAATCAAATTTTTCGAAAATTTTTTATCCATATTATCGTATTAAGTGTACAGAATTATACAGAGAAATTTAATTAAAGAATGATATCAAATGATTTTCAATTGAGTACACGAAATGAAATAAAAACTAATTTTTCAAGCAATTTTGAAATTTTAAAAGTGGAAAAAAAAGACCATAAAGTTTATTCCTCAGGTTATCTATAAAGAAATTAATTAAAGACAAAGTACAGTATAAAATTTTGAAATATGTATTATTGTAATGGCATCAATTAAATCGATACAACTCGGTCAACACATATAAATTCACAAAAAAAAATTATTGAGGTTAAAACCGCCTTCCGACAATTTTACTAATGCTTTTTGACTCCATTAAAAATGATAATGCCATTCATCATTTTGGTAATTGTATAAAAGACGATGATATTAGGCTAGAAAATTTTGATATTCC
Source organism: Centruroides sculpturatus (assembly GCF_000671375.1). NCBI lineage: Eukaryota > Metazoa > Arthropoda > Arachnida > Scorpiones > Buthidae > Centruroides > Centruroides sculpturatus. The sequence continues at coordinate 38,078 of NW_019385491.1, read as the reverse complement.
GAAGTTATTCACACCTTTCTGATGTTTAATTTATCGTTCTTTTCACTTTCAAAATTAAGATACGGTTTGTAAGCAATATTCTGTTTTAGAAAGTGATATAATCTTGTTAAAAGGTTGTATTATTATTAAATACGATAAGTCGGATTAACGAGGCGGTTAAGGCATCAGCTTACTGCTCTTACTCAGGAACTCTGGTTCGAATCCGAGCAGTTTTTAAGCCCCAGGAATTTTTGGAAGATTGGTCTGTCCCGAATAAGTTTGCCTCGTCCTTCATTGGCACATTTTGGACTTTGCCATAAATATGATATGGATCTCAATATTAACAGGGTAGAAATTAAAACATAAAAAAATTTACAATACAGGACTTGAATGTCTTTCCTAAACATGACAGCATTTAATTCAAAATGCACTCTAAGTACAAATGTAATAAGTATACATTATAATATATAAATATATAATTATAAATGAACAGTAAAGTTCATTTATAATTATATTACCCAATGGCTTTGGGGTACCAACATTATAAAAAAGTAATAGTCTTAAATAGGACCCGAGATTAGAAACACTGGTGGAAGCAATATTACGACATGCTCCTTTTGAAAAATCTATAAAAATCTTAAAAATTTTAAATAAAAAACTGATCGGGGCTGAAAATCAAACTTGCCTACGGTGCTATACATCCTCTAGCCGGCATTGATTTGAGTATATGTATATATATAATATATTATCTGTTTGTCTGTCTGTTACTCGTATACTTCTTTGACTGACTAAACCAAAATTTTCAGAGTTACTCTCTTGGGAGTGCAGAAAATATGAGTTATCATGAAAACCGGATACCCCACCCTTTCTCTGATTTCATCCCTTTGATGCTGTGATAGTAATTCATGCATTATTGTTTACATAAGTATTGCTTAATAATTAATGAAAGTGTCACACGGTTCGTAAATCATATGATTTTTGAAGTAAAGGCAGGAGTCGCAAACTGGCGGCCGACAGACCGGAGACGGTTCGTTAATGCTTTATATCCGACCCGACACCTTGACGATTTCTTTTCTAAAAATCAATGTTTATAGCATCTTGTAGGAATTAAAACAGAGCAAGTGCAAACAGTGTAAATTTTATAGCAAGTGAAAAGAGTTTCACTTGCTATAAAATTATGAAATAAAATGTAAGATATGCTATTATTTGTACTTATCTGGTATAATACTGATCTATTATTCAATAAAATTGATATGTGAAATGAATTGACAATGGCTGTCACTACATTATAATTAGAAGAAAAAAAAAATTAATACTTTCTAAGTGTTAATCTTTCAGTAATAAGCTGCACATTATTGATGATATGATTAGATTGCATAGAGTAGTCCAAAATTATTGAACAAATTAAATTAATATAATTTAGAATCGAAAAATAAATATATAATATAAAGAGGCATTTTCTTATATGAGATTTCTCTATGTTAAAAAAAAAAACATTAATCGAATTACACAATCAAAAAATGTGCAGTTTTGACTTTTTCAAAGAAAAATCCATTAAATTCTTATATTTCAACTCGCTATTTATCGTATACTTTCAGATATAATCACAAAATTTTCAGTGATTTCATCTGAATTACGAAAGCTCAAAGAAGAGAACATTTTCCCACATTTTGTATACTTATTTTAAGAATTATCTTGTATCAACTAATATCGTTTTTATTGAATTATCCTATAAATAAATATGATTTAATATATTATTAATACTTTGGTACGAGGCATTAAATAACATTTTCCTAAACTGTATAAATGAATGTCGATTTTTTGTTATATAATTACTAAACATATTTATAAATTTTTATTGTTTTTTTTTTTTAATAAATATGATTTATAAAAATTTCTCTTCTCCAATTATTAACGCTTACTATCATCTTGAGATTCTTTAAATATCAATGGTAATTACTACGAAAGATTATATATATATAATTCAGGTCTGTCAGGCTATCTATTCATATTAATAATTCAGATCTATCAAGCATAAATGTTTCAATTATCTGTAGTTATATAATGATAAAGTTTCACGAAAATTGCTTTAAGAAATATATTGATACGTTTGTTATATTGAAAGTAAATCAATAGTTCTTATTCTTATCAGAAAACCAGGCATTCTGAAACCTCTCTTTTTTATTTAATTAGATAAATTTAATTTATATGATAATTTCTGAATATCTTGATATCCTGATATCCGATAACGAATATCTTGATAATTTCTCTACTTTAATTAATTAATTAAAATTTTTTTTCATTATTTATTCACCGAATAATTAATTAAAGCGATTAACGAATTTTTTTAAGTTTATTTTTTAATTTTCAAACAGTATTTTCAATTATTTATACAGTAGAGCGTCGATTATCCGAAAGTCAATCATCCGAAATAATGTCAATCATCCGAAAGAATTCCAGTCGGCAAATTTAAATTTTCGCCTGTGCTGTGGCGCTGCAATCTTTGGCTATGTCTTGGGCTACTCAAATATTTTACATTTCTGATACTAAATTAACTTCTGAAGTATAATTTTTTATCCTTTTTATATTTTTCAATATATTTGTTCGTACAAAATAAAAAAATAATTTTTAACAATACAATAGTCTTCGTTAGGCTTAACATCGACGAAAATTCAACGCAAAGCGACACGCAACGGAGAAAAATTTCNAATTATTTTATATTTTTAAATAGAATTTTATGAAATATGTTATGTAATTTCATTAGAATTTATAGAAATTTAATCTAGAGAAAAGGAACCATTCATTAATTACGTGTATAGTTTTGAGTTGTTTACAATGGTGTATTTTTGGCAAACCTTTTCCACTTTAATTATGTGTACAAGAGTTCGTGGACCCTCTAAATTAAAGAAACGGCTTTAAATACGTCACGTAGCAATAAGCAACCTTAAAAAACAAATTTATACGTCCCTAAATACAAAAAAATGTCCATGTAAATTATAAACAATGCCTCGAAACTCTTCCTTTCCTAGCGTGTAAAATGACGTACAGTACTTTTCGTAATTCTCCTCCCTCCTTTAAATTGTACACGTAATTAATGGGAAGCCCAAAAATTTAATTAAATAATATAGAAATGTTGGCTATATATTAATACTTAAACTATTTACAAATGTAAATAAAGAGAATTTTTCAGTCGAATCTGATGGAAGGTAATTAAGACTTCAATAATAATACTGTTTTTCAAGTAAATTATTTTATTGATATTAACTAATTATTATAAATAATATAACTTTTAATTATTATTATTATTTTTTCTTAAGTTATAAGAATATATCCTTTGGATAAGTTTAATAAATCGAACTTAAATGTTTTGTATGGTATTCACTCGATTTTATAACATTAATAGCTATTATTTCTGTTATCATTAGTTATAAATCTTATAGCTAATTTTACCATTGGCATCGGTTACATTTTGGCACTTCACCAGCTTAATTTTTTCTGCAGAACGGAATATTTGATAATATTTAATCAGCGAGAGATTTTGATTCTTTTTAGTAATTAGCCATATCCCATTTTAATCCTATTTTTTTTTAATTCTCACCAAATAGTATGCTTTTAATAGGACATACAAAATGGGATAATTTAAATTTCAATGAATATAGCACCTTGAATTTTATATTACCCTACGCGTAATAAATGCATAATTTAATAATAAATTTAAGATATTTCGTATACCACAGGAGTAATTACCACATTATCCCTCCCTGAATCCGCCGTCGGATCTCCTTTATGGCTTTACGTGATGCTTTATCTTGGCACATGGATCCGTTTTTCATTCTTCTGATATCATTTTAATAAAACATGGTATAGTCAACACGATATGATATCCTTATTATTATATTTTAATCAAATCTGTATTCTGGTATATATTTACAAATTACGTTTCGGGTACCGAAGTTCCTTCTTCTTTTTGAATTTCACTAGTGTTAGGCACATTATTGTTCGTCGTTTCGACATTTGAATCAGTTTCTTTTTCACTTTTAGATTTTCGAAGACAAGACTTTAATGTAGTGGCACTTTGAGCTCCCGATCTTGCGACAAAAGGATCGTCGGTCATCCATCCACTAGGTCTATAATTTGACCAGTTAATAAGTAAATCGTCCGAAGGTCCTATGGCGTTTTTTAGTGGCCTTAATTCTTTTAACCAACGGCAACAAGACGTATTCAATAAATTTCGGCAGTACAATAATCTCAGTGCACAGAAAAGTACTCCGATACCGATGAACGATGGTCCTATCCCCAGAATTAATGGTTGAACTTCTGAATTTTCAAAAGGTACGCACGCAGCTATGATAGTCACTAAAGTACCTAACGTACCTAGAACAATTCCGACAATAACTAGAACATCAGGATTGCTACTACTCGCAGCATTTGTAGTCGATTCTCCTCCTCCTGATTCTTCTTCTATATCGACTGGCCAATCTCCATATTCGGATAAAAGAAGTCTTCTTCTATGAGAAGTGATCCATCTTAGTCGTTGAGAGACCGGGCTTAAGGCACAGGTAGGTAGCCTTTGGATATGTCTAGGCGGTGGAAGTATTGGTCCATTTCCATAGGTGAATTGTCTCCGTAGACAATTCTCACACATAGTCCTTGGATTCAATTCCATGATAACATTATTTATCTACAAAGGAATATTTTAAAGTATTAATTAAGTAAAACTTGAGTAGACAAATCCTTTAAATATTAAATTTATGAATTTTTTTTTCCATTTAATTTTATAAAAATATAATATTATAAATATATTTATGACATTTATTATTATTAAAAGACTATGATAAGACGTATGTGTTATCAAAATGAGTGAAAATTTAGAGGACGACCACGACACAGATGGATGGCACAAGTTATAGAATAGTGAGAGGGAATAAAGACAGTAGAATAAGGAAAAGATCAATAAATTAGACTAGATTGGAGGGAATTGACCTTGGTGGAAGGCTGAGTATTGTGTTAGATTAGGGAGAAATTCAATTTACAAATTATATCTGTAAAATATTTATGTTAAAGATGATCAAATAATAATAATTTTAAATATAAATTCCATTATTATTATTATTATTAAGAACACAAAACACGTTTCATACAATTTAATATGAGCTAGAAACAAGTTCAAAAATACATTTTAAAAATTATTTCTAAACTATTTTACTAATGTTTATTCAGTATGAATCTGTATTTAAAGATGATCGTTCACTGAAGGACATAATACATGTGTATGTTTTAATTCTACTGTACATCATGCAATTGTCCTATTAGCCTACGTTTTTTGAATTTTAGTAGGAAAAGTTTATTTTATTCACAAAAAAAAAGAACTTTATAGATTATTCAGTTTAAATACACTGTGATGGAAAAATTTCATTATTTCTTGATTGTTTATAAGTTTAATATTTACTTTAATTGTATGATAAAGTAATCCGAAATAATGTCAAT